>NC_092242.1:53433519-53733519 GCF_036320965.1 Panulirus ornatus
TATATATATATATATATATATATATATATATATATATATATATATACTATCCCTGGGGATAGGGGAGAAAGAATACTTCCCACGTATTCCCTGCGTGTCGTAGAAGGCGACTAAAAGGGGAGGGAGCGGGTGGCTGGAAATCCTCCCCTCTCGTTTTTTTTTTTTTTTTTTTAATTTTCCAAAAGAAGGAACAGAGAAGGGGGCCAGGTGAGGATTTTCCCTCTAAGGCCCAGTCCTCTGTTCTTGACGCTACCTCGCAAATGCGGGAAATGGCGAATCGTATGAAAAAAAAAAAAAAAAAAAAATATATATATATATATATATATATATATATATATATATATATATATATCCCCTCCTACTTAGAGGTTTGGGAAACAAGATTCAGTCGTATGTCTGTCCGTCCGTTTCAGTAGTGGGATGAAGACATCCCCAGCTCCTGGGATGCTCCACCTTTGACAGTGTTGCCACTCACATTTAGGTTTACTGCCTGCTCCTCCCTCAGTGGTGATGGTACCGATATACCCAGCCATGTATCCGCTGTCACTCCCCAGTATTCATGAACGATGTCTTCGGCCATATGTGTATTGTAACTCAAGAGTGTTCGATGACATGTTCAGCCATATATATGTCTGTTGTTCAGTGACAACATATTCAGACATTTGTCTGCTGTAACTACCAAGTGATGTGTGACACCATATCTAATGGAAGAGTGACAACGTCTCCTCCTCTAACACAGAGACGTCTTCTGGTCGTCTGCCAAGAGAGTCTCTAACAACAACAGTCGAACTGCCTTTTCCTTCGCCTTTCCGTTCCGACGATACTGCATGACAAGGATAATCTCCCTGGCTGTTTCCCTCCTCTAACTACACTTTGGATGACTCTCGCATTACCTCACTCCCTGTCGCACCTCTTAACGTGCCCCACTCCACCACCTCTTTTCTTACATTTCAAAAAGCACTTCCCTCTCTAGACACAAGCAGAGGGTATGCTAGACGATATTCCTTGTGGTTCAGTGTGAAGACACTTGGCTAAAAACCTTTTCCTTCTCTCCCTGGACATTTAGAATTCTATTTACAACTGTCAGAGCTTCAGATGCAAAGATTTACAGCGCATCAGTACAGACTTACACTTGTATCAGATTTGAAGAGATTATTTACAATGTTACAGATTGTTATATTGAAGTTTGGTAAAGATTAATGCGAAGGTCGTGAGTCTTAAGAAATAGCATGAAACGTTTATGTGTAGATTTATGTTACCAGTACCGGGAGCATGTGACAGGCTAAGGCTGCCAACAGCATGTAACGCGACACAAGTTAAGCCAAGGGTGTCAGTGTCCCAGGACACGGCCCTCAATGTACTTTCACGTTATCATGTCAAACTATGGATGCTAAACTCCCCCAAAAGTAGATCCTCCGGACGTAAGAACCTCCATTAGTAGCTCCACTGGATACCAGCACCTCAAGCAGTAGTTCCTGTGGATACTGGAAGTTCCAGCAGTGGTTCCTCTCGTTGCTAGCATCTCCAGCGGTCGTTCCTCTGGACGTTTTGACCTCCAGCAGTAGTTCCACTGGACGCGGTGCACCTCCAGCAGTATAGCTCCAATGAATGCCACCACCTCCAGCAGTAGTTCCACTGGACGCCACCACCTCCAGCAGTAGTTCCACTGGACGCCACCACCTCCAGCAGTAGTTCCACTGGACGCCACCGCCTCCAGCAGTAGTTCCACTGGACGCCACCACCTCCAGCAGTAGTTCCCCTGTTATCACAATATCTAACTCGTAGGTGACGTCTTCCCGCTGTGTATACATATCGTCTAATGAGTGAATATATCTACACATCCTCTTTAAGACGCTATAAATAGGTAGACCTTAATCCGTTCTTTCTGGAAGTTTGTCTTGTACTGGAAAGAAACCTTAATGGAAAGAGGACTTACGGTCTAGTCCACTTGGATCTCCTGTTCACGGTATCTTTCACCTTAGCGTATCAGTGAACTGTGGAGAGTCGAGGTTTTCCTGAACTTTTCCTCATGAATTCTGGTGCATGAGGCGCCAGACGCATGATTCACCTTGTAGAAGGAAGGTATGAGCCAACTGGAGTTATCCTCATGCTTTGCCCCGATAGTGTAAGTCATGATATTGGCTAAAGTAGGAGGTAGAAGTAGTTCATGAAGTTCACGAGGGAGCGATCAGTTTGGCTGCAATATCCTAGCGTCGTGTCGGGTAAGGTCATCGGCCACTGGAACCCTCCTTTACATGTAGGGCTGGCTGGGTTGGTGACCCCAGAGCCTCGCCACTCCATTGACTGATGTTTCACATTGAACTATTGTAGCAATAAAGCACATGGAAAAGGTAATTAATTCTGAGGTTTATTTAGTGACAATGTGTACAGTGGAAGATGGTGGAGTGTCTGTTGATGTATGTAATAAAATGAACTACTGCAGGAGGTGCTAGCGTACAGAGAAACTACTGCTGGAGGTGCTGACATACAGAGGAACTACTGCAGGTGGTGTCAGCATACAAGGGAGCTACTGCAGGAGGTGTCAGCATACAGGGGAACTACTGCAGGAGGTGCTAGCGTACAGGGGAACTACTGCTGGAGGTGCTGACATACAGAGGAACTACTGCAGGAGGTGCTGACATACAGGGGAACTACTGCTGGAGGTGTCAGCATACAGGGGAGCTACTGCAGGAGGTGTCAGCATACAGGGGAGCTACTGCAGGAGGTGTCAGCATACAGAGGAACTACTGCCGGGGGTGTCAGCATACAGGGGAGCTACTGCAGGAGGTGTCAGCATACAGGGGAGCTATTGCAGGAGGTGTCAGCTTACAGGGGAGCTACTGCAGGAGGTGTCAGCATACAGGGGAGCTATTGCAGGAGGTATTAGCATACAGGGATTATTGCAAGAGGTGTTAACCTTAATTTCCATATGAGCTTTTTCCTGTTATTAGCCAGAGTAATATTCTCTTTTATTCAAAGCATTAGGCGCTTCGTTGTAATCATCACAAGGTTCAACCTCAGCATTCTGTGTCGCTGCAAATCATCCCAGCCAACCTTATATAAATCTGTGCTGATGCGTAGCAGTTCTCTGGGTTTGAAGCTCTCGACAGCCGTAGATAGACTTGAAAATATGAGGCATAAATAGAAAAAGTTTTTGGACCACTTATATTCATCTTAAAACACAAGGGAAATCTTCTGTCATATGGCTTACTTGTCAAGAGAGAGAAAAGTGCTTTATGAAGTGTACGAGAAGGGACATAGGATTGATAAGAGTTGCAAAAGGAATTGTGGGAATGCTAGAGTTATCCATAGTGAAGATAGAGTAGAAAAGAGTCAGAGACATCAGTCTTGTCAGGAGGAGGGAGTTAGAATATCGTCGGAACGGAACAACGAAGGAAAGCAGTACGACAGTTGCTGTTAGAGGCTCTCTTGGCTCAAGCCCAGAAGACGTCTCAATGGAAGAGGAGGAGGAGACGTTGTCACTCTTCCATTAGATATGTTGTCACTCACATCACTCGGTAGTCACGGTGGATGTATGGCTGCACATGTCGTCACAGAACACTTAGGAGTAGCAACAGACAGTATGGCTGAATATGTTGTTACTGATTCTCGAGGGATTGCTAGACACATGGCTGAATATGTTGTCACTGAATACTAGGGAGTTACAATAGACACATGTTGTTACCATCATCACTGTGGGAGAAGGAGACGATATTCCTGATTACCATATGAATGGCAACACTGTCGAAGATGGATCAGACCTGGAACACGGTATGTCTTCGTCTCATTAATGAAGAAAGACAAACATATATCAAATCTTGAATTCCACGCCAGTATCGGGGGAGGAGGAAGAGCACATGTATTGAAACATTTGTCATCAATCACATGCTTGTAAGTGGACAGCATCAATCAGTGCCATTAGGAACAAACCTATTACATAATTTCTACATATAAGTCAGTATAAGAAAAGCTTATACAAGCGATCGATAGCTTTTTTCCAAAGTGTTTGTTAACGTAACATGTACCGTACTTACCTGGCGGGTGTCTGGAAGCCGCCTCTAAACGCCTAGTTAGGTCGCTGTGTTCTGCCTATAAGGGAGGATGGTAGTGTGGGACGACCCTCGCTGAGATCACTGCAGTCGTCTTGGGCCGTCGGGCTCACACACCCTGTGTCGTCTATGTCTCTAGAATGACTAGTGTTGGGTTTATCATTCGTGCTGGGATGATGTGTTGACGGTAACTTCTCCTGCTAGGGAGTTACATTTTGAGGCGCCCTCTGCCAAGTGGGTTAGATGTTATGTTGATAACTGGTTATGTAAGGTTCTTGACACTCCCAGGTCACGGTGGGGTCTGTTCTTCTGAGGTTAGGTGTGTCACAATTGTTGTGATATTCTCATCTTTATGTAAATGGATGGATGGATGATGTCCTCTGCTGTTTTGTTAGAGCAACATTAAAAGGTCCTTTGGCTCTTGACATACTATTCTGAGGCGTCCGGCACACATGAATTATATATATATATACCTCTCAGCTGTACACCTCCCTCTCAGTGGTATTGACAGATTGACAGGTGTCTTGATGCCTTAGGGACAACACTGGCAAGTGTCCCATCCCTTCCTTGAATACCACCCCAGATGTTTACTGTCTATGAAGGGCTCTTCCAAAAGCCACCAAAGACGAGTACAAGACATGGCTTTACGATCTTCACATCTCGATGATTCTCGGCTATAAATGGTATGAGTCTGTGACTCTATCATGTCTCACAAATCACCACAGCGACAGTACAGAACCTAACCCTCTATAAAGTTAACTCGACCAGAAAAAGAGGTTTTACAATAGGTTTATTTCATTTGATGTAGTTTTTGTCTTCCATTTTTCAGGGCGTTCGACATGAATCGTTAGTTCTAACAAAAAAATCTTGGTAGATTTATTGTTCCGTCAGGGTGGAGGCTGGTGCACCCGACCAACCCCCAGCGATCCCTGCTTCTCCACCTGGGGTACGTCCCTCCCTCGTCAATCAAGTTCCCAGCATTGGTGTTAAATACCTACGACACAAAGAGGTCAGACCTGTATGTGTGGTCAAGACCTGAAGTTACTGTCTTCGTCTTTTCAGCCCCACCATGTGTCTCCCTCAGCCCTCTCCCGATTGGGTCCACCTGGTGCATACCTGGTGAAGTCTTCGGGATCTTCATCCCCTCAGCCTGGACTGGGCTAATCCTGTTGGATTTGGTCGTATGTCAACCAGGCTGTAGTAAGCCGCAGCCTTCATGGTTATATCGCCCATACAGCCTGGTTACTCTGGTACACTTGGTAGGTACCGGTCCAGTACGCTCTCAAACTTCTGTACATTGCATCCAATCCTGTTTTTGATGGTCGCTGGGAAGGTGTTGAAGACTCTTAGGTCCTTTTTCATCCGGGACTTCACACATTTTCTGAAGGATTATTTTATCTTCCGTGAGACAAATTAGTTCTGCAAGGTATTTTTTTCTCTACCTGTGTGCTACACAGCGTGTTGCCGTAGGAAGTGGAAGGCAGAGGGGGGAGCCTTTGCTTTGCTACTCTTTCTTGTACTGCTTTTAAGGAGACTTCTTCTCCTTCTTTTAGTGGGGTTAAGGCCAGACCATTTCGCTTGGACCATGGAGTCTGTGTGGTTCGTGTATCTATGTAACTGTGTAATTTACCGACAGCTAAGATGATGTAGAAGGAACGATGACTGTGAGCTCAGTCACTCCACGAATATTTACGAATATTTTGACATACAATCGGTGTAAATGGCATGACAGATTCAGATGCCTACACCTTCCTGGAATCATAAGGTTAGATAGAGAACGTAGGTTTGGGAGAATAACAAGGCCAAGAGAGATATTTTATAAGCACAGAAGGTATGAAGACCAAGAATGGAGACAAATACGAACCCTTGAGAGTTGTGAAATTGGAACACGGAGAACATAGGATAGTGAGAGCAGAAGGAGATGGACCCAGATATAACAGAGAAGTGAGGGAAACAGAATGCGGAGAAAGATCCTTTGTAAAACAATTGACTGAATAGATCGACTCACATGAGCATAGAACTATAACTCGGATCTTTTTCCAGCAGAGATGGTAATTGATGTAGAAAGGACGTAACGAAATCAGACATAGGAAACTGTACAGATTTGAGAACGTAATGATTGTAGAACAAACAGAAGGAAACGGGGCGATAAGAAAGAAAATCTGGAAATGTGTACCAAAGCTTAATACGTAAGCATTCCAACCTAAAAGTGAACTACTTCATTGAATATGCAGTTAGAAATAGATTAATTTCAGACGTTTGACTGAAACATAGTTTGATGAGAGAACTTAGAAAGGAGTCGACTTTGGGGGTGGTGAAGCTTTCAAAGTAGACAGAGGTAAAACGAACTCAAGGTGGCGTTGCTGTCCATGTGAACAGCAAGTTTGAAGGAAAGCAATTACTGACAGTAAACCATAGGAAATGTAGGGCAAATAGGAATGAGCATGCAAGCCGTACGTGCAGAGTAGAGGTGTCTGGCCTGTGGGACGTGGACAAGCTCATCATACTTTGGGAGTCGAGTTTGGACTGAATGCTGACCACACAGTGTACGATGACTAGGTACGTAGAGTGTGTGTATAGAGAGTGGAACCAGCTAGTGTGATGTGAAGAGTAGGCTGGCGAGGTCTGTCCTCCCCCCTACCGTGCTCACTGGATCCCTCACTATGACCTCACTGACAGAGTCTGCCTTGGGTGACTGTGTGACCTCACAGGTGAGGGGGCTTGTTCGCCCAGCCGGTTTGGGTCAGGTCGTACGTCGGCCGTACAAGGCTTCGTTATCTGTACAGATCTCACGTAAGTACAGTGAACATAGTGACATACGAACCTTCTAACACTTGCAGATAATGAAATGAATTTGATGAAACACTAAACAGAAGTTGATGGACCATTGAGAAGAGGAGACAAGGCCGAAGCGTCAGTTATTTTGTCAGTTATCGTTTACGTAGAAAAGAGAGGAAGTCATTATGGCTTCAAGTATAGACGTATAGCAGTAAATAAAGCAATGAGAGATGATGAACGTGAACTGCTATAGGAAAAATAATGAAAAATATGGGACATATTCGTCCTGATATTAAAGTTATCCATACACCATACACTCGACCTCCTTGATAGCAAATGAAATGTCACCCACGATAGTTACCAGCGTTGATTAAACCACTGCGTCACATGTTGATATTCATAAATGTACTGGAAAAATAATAATCTCAGTAGAAATAATTGAATGCAGGTATTAATTTTAGTCGTGAAGGAAATTATTGAATAATTTGAAATTCTGTAACAAATTAATATGGAATGATATTGTTTATTTAATACCAAACACAGAGTCGAATGAAGCCTTTGATAACAAATATGCATTAATGAACGAACTGCTTTTTGAAGAAGAAGAAAAATAGTTAGCAGTTAATTGACCCTAAAAAGAAATATAATATAATTAGAAAGAAATATACCACAAGATCTATAACAGCGGATGATTAAAAGACAAGAGAAATAGAAGACGAAGAATAAACCAGACGTAAAGAAAATGTAGAGCAGATGGAGGAAGATGACATGAGAAAGGCTGATAACGAATCTTGCGAAAGAGAACGGTGAATAAATGGGGTGGTACAAAACATACACCAGAATACAAAAGTTTTATTCCTGTTTGTGAAAAAAAGAAAAGAAAAAAGGAAAACGTCCGAGATTTGGAGTTTTTAAGCATAGATATGAAAGGCAACCCAGAGGAAACTGTGTAAGATGTTATGAGGCAAACAAGACGAACACGATGGTCAGGTATGGTACTGAGTCAGCATGTCGAGAAGTTTGGCAAGTCAGATATTGAATGACAGAAAGTGGCGTACATGATGCATCTGAAGACCTTGTTGCCTGAACGTGATGGAATCTAACCCGTTTCCCTTAAAACGACCGCAGATAACAGGCGCAAAACTATTGATGATGTAAATGAGACAAAGGCATTGATGATGCCTCTGTAGCAGATGTACACAAAATGGTATACATAACAAGAGTGTATAAAGGATAAAATAAAGAAAATGAAACAGCTTAAGCAGGTAGCTTGACATCACTTGTAATTAACGTGTAATTAAAGTGCTGATAGGTCTCTGTTGATACGTCTGCTTAGCAGCAGTTATTAAAATGATGGATTGCAATGATCTGAGCCAGGATAAGATGTTCAGACCCGACTCTTAGCTCTGTAGTCACAAATATCAAGCTGTGTGTTTTATAGCAAGGGAGTGTGGACTCGGAAGTTTTTTCCATTGTCGTATAAAGTAGACTCAAGAGTGTTATTAGAGAGAGTAGCGAAATATGAGAGAAAAAAGGTAAATGAGAGGAAGGATGAAATAGTTTTTAAGTGACAGGAAATTCAAAAGTGGTCGGGAATGGATCATTGTGTGAAGAGGAACACGTCAGAGGGAGACTGGCACTCGTGGGGGTATGGTTGGGATGACGAGCCCAACCCACCCCCCCAGACCCAGTGCTCAGGTCCCTCACCACCGTCGGGCAGCCTAGAGCATAGGGCTCGCACCTCCCTGAGTCGTAGGCAAGTTTAATCTCAAACAACGACAACGAGGAACACATTACTCTTGGGAGGACGACAAGTAATGGTATTAGCGATGTGTCACAATGATGTCTGGCACTGAGAGAGAAGTAAGGGAAAGTACAGTCTGATGTCTCCCAGGTGACAAGAAAGTAAAATGATGAGAGCAGAACACAAGAGAAAGGCAAAAAGACCGGGAAATAATTCACAAGAGAACAGAAGAGAAAGTGAGGGAATTTCACGAAGAAACAACTGAGTCAGTTTTATGATGAAACTATTGAGTCAGTAAGTCATAGAGCGATTGACGGTATATTGGCGACTGCCCACAGGCCCAGAAGGAAAAGACATAGAAAGTGAAGGAAACCTCAAAGATCAGAGAAAAGCTTGCAGCCAAGGAGCACATTGGTAATACAGTACTGCCAAGCCAAATAATGAGTGGTATGATAATGAGACCTTTCGCAATGATGAGAACATTCACTGTGCACATAAGACACAAACTTAGATGTGGCTGTACCAGTCAAGCAAATGGAAATAAACGAGTTAGAGATGATTCAGAAACAGCTCACCAATAAGGTTGATGGTCTGGAACATATGAATTACCACAAGAGACTGGAGAAGTTTGAACTCTACATTAAAGATAAAGAGGAGAGGAGATGCATGATAATCTATGCTTGACAGAGAGTAAAGGCTGTCAGGAATAATGACCTGGATCAAAAACGATCTCACCTAAGAATGAATAGGATTACTGAGTCTCCAAGAAAACCTTGGAATATACCAGAATGTCATTCAACATAAATATAACGCAATTCTATGGATGAAATAATGGAAAAAGTATTCAGTGTACTGCTAGAGGAAATAAGAAACATGGTTGGAACCTACAGAAGATTTTTGACCTTAATATATGGCAACTGAAGGTTTGAGATGAACCCAGGATCAGTGACCACGTAATGTACGTGGTGGCAGAGGGACACAATGTTGCTTATGAAGCAACACCCGCGGTGGAGGCTATGCTTTAACCCTGCCTTTCAGCAAGACCTTGGCGTCGGTACTGGGAAGATGGTGGAGAGTTACTCACGGTCATACCCACACTCACTTTATTCCTTCTTCTTTTTTCTCTTTCTGCAGCATTGCCAGGAAACTGTACGAAATAAACCGTATTTTTTTTTTTTCAACTTCTCGACTCTGCTTGATTCTATCAAACCGCCGCACTTCACAGCGTCATCATCTGCTGGTGCTCAGCACTACAGTCTCACGCCAACGTTCATATTAACGCTACATGGAACTGCTAGAGCCTCACGTCCTAGTCATATAGCCAGCCACTGGCTGAGCCACATGAATGAAGGAGCGAGGGATTCTGGCGGGAAATAGTTACAGCAACGACCCATCATCTGTCAGTACAGCAAGCAACCAACTTCCCGTAACACCATCACCTTCCGTCACTTTCCGTCTCTTACGCTCCAGCCATCCGTCCCTCTCTGTCTGTAACATTACCACCCGTCTCCAGGAAACGCCTTTACCTCTGTCCTTCGCGATTGTGCACTAAAGTCATGTAGAACTAGATTAACAATAGAGCCTCGGCGACTCTGCTGGGCTCAAGGACATTTGAAAATGTTTGAACATCATGACGTGTGATGCTTCGGAAAAAGTCGAAAATACACATCAGTAATCCAATAATAACTCGAGAGAAAAATCTAGATGACTGTTGCTGTGGTATTTCGTAACAAGAATCCTTCCAACGAATTAATATGTGCAAGATACAGACTAACATTCAGTTGCTGAGTCACGTCAAAATATAAGGTCCATGACTCCAACTCTTCCAGTCCGTCACCCTTGACTCTCAAAGGTCCTCCATTTTCGAGGAGTGACCCGAGGTGGATGACCGGGAAGAGGAATGAATGGATTGGTGGCCAAACAAGATAAGTCTGCTGTAGTCACAACACTGAGGATGACTATTCGAAAGATATATTTCCTTTTTTTTTGGTGAATTTTAGGAATGATATGTATTTATGTTCTTATGGTGTGTGAAGCTGTTTGACTTTGGGGAAAACACGTAGTTTGATGGTTGGGGGAGGAAGACTGTCCGCCCTGGGCACTATAAACTGTTAGGTCAAGTCTTGCTTCAGGAGAACTGGCGTTGCTCGACGTTTGTGAGAGCGTTCGTCCACTCACGCATGTGTATAGTACCTGTCTCTGCTCATAACACTCGGCAGAAATACACAGGAAGGAAAGACTTGCATTGTGTCACGTTATATGAGTTGGTGAACTATCACTTATGGCCCCCTGGTCGTGGGACTTATTGGAGCTACCCATAGTCTTCATAACACTGTATACATACACGAGTCTCTCACTCGTCACATATATAAGGTCATTCTTTATAAGCTGAGGTGAGTGTTGTCTCCCGACCGTGAGGCGAGGAAACGGACGAGCGAACAGATGTCCCATTCAAGCGATAATGACGATGATGATGATAATGTCTTCGGGAAAATCACACCAAACTTGATATCGTGTGTCAGAGTCGGTGTATCAGAGACTGTGATATCTCGTAGCCTCATCGGTAATGATCGTGGGCCGGGCATCTTAATGAACTCGTCTCTCCCTTCTCAAAAATGGTGACTGGTAAACACACAGTGATGTTCTCGCGTAATGGATGACAGGCAAATGTTATACTCACACTGTGTGGTGGACGGGCACACATGTTGCACTATGGCTCAGCGTGTGGCTGGCGGATATGAACAGTTGATTACAACGACTGCGACAAAGGGAGAAAAAAAAAGATTGTTTTCTCTTTCAGAGATTTAGTAACTGTCCAGTACATGTGGAATAACTGACCAATAACAGTTCCCTAACTGTTCAATAGCTTAACAATAACTGACCGGCAACTGTTCAGTAAATGTTCATTATGTGACCAGTGCCAGGCACCTCGGCTTTATAGTAACTGGCATTTCAACTCTACAATTAATGGCATCTTACCCCTGTATTAACTGTCGTCTCAGCTCTACAGTCACTGGCATCTTAGCCCCATAGTAACTCGGCACTACAGCAACTTCCATCTCGACTCTACAGCAACTGTTATCTCAGTTCTGCAATAACTGTCTTCTCAGCTCCATAGTAACTGGCATCTCAGCTCTACAATAACTGTCATCTCAGGCCTACTGTAACTGTCATCACCTCAGCTGGACAGTACCTAGACCCACAGTGGGTTTCAGTGTTATTCCCTGCCTTCCTCTGGTGTTCCACACACCACACCATCTTCCTTGCGCTGCCACTGCACAAGGTGGTTTCGTCTCTGATGTTCTTGAAGTGAGTGACGGTAACGTGCCTGTGTACGTCAATACTGGAGTCACTACACTCTCATGAATTACTTTCTTTGTCTGGCTAGGCACGGGTGGGTCTCTGAACATTTTACTGCATTATTATTATGCATTCCCAGGACGCCTCTTTGTGGAAGGTGGGGGTCCTCGGGCCATAACCGACCACCAGGACACACACACCCCCCCTGCACCCATGGCCTCCTGCAGTATCAAGGCTGCACTACACTCAATAGCGGGGACAGGATGGCGTCCTTTGAAGCGGGGAAGTTCTTTGACGAGACTCTACTCGTCTTTCCTCAAGTCACGATGACACAGCCTCGCCAAAGTGACTCTTCACTCGCGGTGTAACCTCAGAGGCAGGCGGAGTCCGACAGCGTCTTGTGTGTGTGTATGTGTCTGTGTGTGTGTGTGTGTGTGTGGGAATACAAAGGAGACAGAGAGCAACAGATCACTGGGTCTTAGCCAGGCTGTGTGTAATAGTGGAAGAGACCAGAAACTTATGGATCAATCTGGCAAGAGTAAAACGCGCCGATGATGCCAGTCCTGGATTTCGAGGGAAATTATGTTTCAAATGTAGTCTTGCCTAACTACGTCATCTAACGGTGGCTATATTCGTAGACCTAACAATATCTAACCTACCTACGTAATCTAACGGTAGCTATAGTCGTAGACCTGACAGGATCTTGCCTAACAATGTAATCTAACGGTAGCTAACCTAACGTGATTTATGCCTAATGCCAAACATAACTTCACTGCGATATTGCAAAGAAATATCCCACCCGGCCATTGCTGCTAACTCACCATGGGACATGACGTCACCTGACGTGATATGAATATCATGACGGTGTAAGTGAACCGAACAGACGTGACTCAGACTCAATAGAGTCGATAGTGTATGAATAAAATATGATGAAAGAAAGAAACGCTCTGTAGGTTCTGTGCCGTTCCTTTAGCATTTCCATTCTTTTAAAATCACTGCGTAAAGTTTTTCGTGAGTGAAAAGTTTCTCTAAAGTGATATTTCCACGAGTTCCAGTTTTCTTTGTTATGTTTTGTACACTGGAGACTGTCGTGGTTAAGGAAGCTTCAGCAGACGACGCCTGGGTCTTGTATAGGCTGTGTTTGGTGGCCCAGCAGTAGTTGGACGGTAACTATTTCCTGTTTTCCATGACTTTTACAGCTCTTCCTATCGCCTCTTCTACAGTAAGTTAGTGTTAACACAGGAATCATATCAACTTCATCGTCTTACGCTCGCTTAGTGGCCATCGGCGTCGGTTTATCGTGGCGTTATGCTCACTCCCTGGACCTCTTTAAGCGGCATTGGTGATTTCATGTGTAAGTAGTTCCTTCATGTGTACAACATCTTGTATCTAACATCGTCAGTATAACATCTTGTGTATATCATCACATGGTCAATATTGAAGCTGCTGGTCTTAGTATGATATCAATATTTGCTTTCTTGTTGCGGGTTTGATCAACATCCGCCAGGGATCCACTGCCACAGAATTATGACAACAAACATAAACACATCATGATACACGTCACAAGTGTTTACTGAACACAGTCGTAGAGCCGGACGTTGTATCCTGCAGGTCATTATAATGTGTCTCATGAAAATGTTAAGAATATTTGATATGACGAGGCGACGGGAGAGTCTGGCAGCACGCGGCTCACTCACTACTGCTGCCGACCGTATTCACTGAACGATTGATATTCACACATTTTGGTTAAGATCAAAGCTACTCCTGTAGGTAGGTATGTAGCCGTCGAGACACACATGAA
The DNA here is from genome assembly GCF_036320965.1 of Panulirus ornatus. Lineage (NCBI taxonomy): Eukaryota > Metazoa > Arthropoda > Malacostraca > Decapoda > Palinuridae > Panulirus > Panulirus ornatus. The sequence goes on from NC_092242.1 coordinate 53,447,192, forward strand.
AAACAGTAATGGTGAAAATCATGGACGGTACCCTCATAGGAAGAAAACGGGATTCATTGCATAATAAAAACATCTGTGGTATCAAAATGTATGAGGACTCTGTGTTGCTGTCATGGACTCGATTTTACTAGAAATTTGAATGCACAAATGATAGATTTAGAGGTTGTTTCTGAGTCGGATCATGGCTGATGGTCGATGGCGTGTTCGTGTGGCAGATTCCGTCGACCACGACTCAAAAGTCAGGCCCCTGAGGATGCGTCGTGTTATGGCTCATGGCCGGAGTGGGGTACACCATAGCACGTATGTTCTGGCTCAGGTTTGGCAGTCTGAGTTTGTGTGGTATGTCTGAAAATGTGGTCCTAGACTGAGTCTCATTGCCTTATTGAGTAACCTGAGGTCTACGGCTGTGCTCACAGCTGCCACTTTTACCCTTTTCTTTTTTTTTCGTATTTATTGCGTAAACCTCAAGGTCTGTGACGTATGTTTTATAGCCCATGATATATGCTTTATAGTTTATGATGTAAATAACCACATGATGAGGGTTTGGTACGTTGGACGCCAACTTCTCTCGCCTTCCTATTGTGAGTGAAGAAACAGACGTGGTCATAGTGGCGAGTGTAACATAGATATATAGACAGATCTCGACCATCTGTTGGAAGTTAAAGTGTCCTTAATCTTCGTTCCTCGCAGTATTGTTCGTCACTTTCCACGTTCCTGATTTCTTTACGTTTTCTTTCATTCTTTTATCTCAAGATAATTAGCACACATTTTTTTTTTTTTAATATTTTTGTTTTTATTTTACTGTCACGCTGTGACACCAGGTATTTCCAATCACCAGTCCTTTATTCAACACAACTCTACAAGCAGTTCACCATTTCCATTCATAAAACTGTATACCCTATGCACCCTAATCATACCTTCAACTGCCACATTACTTATCTTTGCATTTAAATCACCCATCACCAATACCCAGTCTCGTGCACCAAAACTGCTGACACACTCACTCATCTGCTTCCAAAACACTTGCCTCTCATGATCTTTCTTCTCATGACCAGGTGCATAAGCACCAATAATCACCCATCTCTCTCCATCCACCCTCAGTTTTACCCACATCAATCTAGAATTTGCTTCCTTACATTCTGTCACACAATCCTACAACTCCTGCCTCAAGAGTAGTGTTACTCCTTCCTTAGCTCTTGTCCTCTCACCAACCCCTGACTTTACGCCAAAGACATTTCCAAACCACTCTTCCCCTTTACCCTTGAGCTTCGTTTTATTCAGAGCCAAAACATCCAGGTTCCTTTCCTCAAACATACTACCTATCTCTCCTTTTTTCTCATCTTGGTTACATCCACACACATGTAGACACCCAATCTGAGCCTTCGAGGAGGATGAGCACTTCCCGCATGACTCCGCCTTCTGTTCCACCTTTTAGGAATTAGAATACACGAAGGGTGCTGTTTCCAGTCCCCCGCTCCCTACCCGTTTGGTCGCCTTCTACGACACGCAGGAAATACGGAGGCAGAATTCTTTCTCTCGTATTTGATTGCCATTTACCGAGTTAGCGAAATCACAGGCCGCACAGACCTTTCCATGGTTTACCCCAGGGTAGGAAGGAAGAACTCTAACTCCGGATTCCCTGCGTGTTGTACAAGTCTACTAAAGGGAATGAGAGCAGGGGGCTGAAACCCCCACCCCCGTCTTGTATTTTGATATGTTTGTGTGTGTGTGTATGTATGTGTGTGTGTATGTGTGTGTGTGTGTGTGTGTGTGTGTGTGTGTGTGTGTGTGTGTGTGTGTGTGTGTTATCAACTTTTCTCGTTTTCTTATGATGTTTTTCTCGTGGCGGTTGTGATAAGAATGAGACAGTTCTCACATGTCAGTAGCGAAGGCGATGATTCCGTAACTTTAGACCATTTTTATATTTAGTTGATATTTACCCCTTCATTCGTCTTCAGCTCATAAACACACACACACACATACACACACACACACACACACACACACACACACACACACACACACACACACAGGTTTCCATGGCGTAGCGGTTACGTTATTTGCCATGAGTCAACACGGCCCCGTATGGGTTCCAATCCTGGGCGCGGCATTCGGCCCACAGCCAACTTAGGTGTTTGTCGTCCCCTCGCAGCTTGAGGGTAGTGTGTGTGTGTGTGTGTGTGTGTGTGTGTGTGTGTGTGTGTGTGTGTGTGTGTGTACAAACGAGTAAAGACATCATACAAATTCAAGGTAAAAAAAAAAAAAAACGGGAAAAGACGACTTTGAAACTCTCTCTCTCTCTCTCTCTCTCTCTTCGTAACCCACAAACGGTCATCGCACCCAGTACGAGCATCATCAAGCTGGTAGTGAGCTGTAGATATCTACTTGTGAGCGACACGTGAAGGTAGACCTCGGCTCCACCCTGTCGCTAGGATCCCTTCTCAGGAGAATAGTACATGAGACGACCTGTGCTGGTGAATGTTGAAGATAGCATTCAAATGTATGGATGAGGAAATGTTCAGTCAGTTGTTCACATCCTCTCATTAGGCGAGGAGTAAGTCATGCTTCTCAAGATTGTTCACCCAACTTACAGAACCACAAAGAACTAACAGAGAACGTCCAGAGGAGGACATCAAAGATGGTACCTGACTTGAGAGAGCTGAGGTATGGGGACAGATTAGAGGCCTTATGTTTTGATCACAGAGGAAGAGTGGGATGACCTGGTAATAACCTTTAACCTTCTAAACATCTTTGACGACGTCAGGAGCGAGCAGTTCATCGAAAGATGTGAGGGTCGAACAACCAGACGCCATGACTTGAACTTAAGGTACCTGTGAGAGAAAAGATGTCAAGAAATGCATCCATCATATCAGAGTACTGGGTGAAGTGGAGTACTCTGAATGATGGAGTGATGAATGTGGACAGCAAACAGGAGTTTAAAAAGTTCAAGAGACTGTGCCCCACGAGCGTCAGTATATAATGGTGAATATATACAGTGGTCAGCAACGCAGTTTCATACTTGGTCGCTCTGTCAATGTGCACTGGACGGCAACATTTCTGGTGCCTTTAGCATTTCATCATGTTCATAACTTGCATGAGCTAGTCAGTGCCTCACACTTAATGTGAACGAGAACTGGTTATATTCCGTTGTCAGCTGTCGACAGATAATGAGGATTTTATTTGCAGCTGTCAGAGTTTCAGACCCAGGCATTGACAAAGCAGTGCAGTACAGATTTACACATACATCAGGTTTAACGCAATTAACTGCAATGACACGAAAGTGCCGATGTTCAAGCCTGGTGAAGATTAAAGCGAAACGGCTGACGCTGTTAAAAAGAAAAAAAAAATGACTGAGTAGTACCTAATGCAATGACAGGAGAAGCTGATTTAGTCATTAATGTTTTCACTGCCAGGCGTCCTTTCAGCAGATGCACGTTGTAATGTTAGGCAGTGGTTCCTCTTGATGCTAGACCCTCCATCAACTAGTTCGTATAATCTTGATGATAGGCCAGTAGGATTAGTTCTTTAGTATGATAAGCCCTCTGGGATTAGCTCCTCCGGATGTGATAGTCCCTTCTTCATTAGTTCCTCTGGACGATACGCTCTTCGGCATTGGTTCGTTTGGCGGCTCGCGCCTCCAAAGATTTAACTTGGTTCGTTCAGAATGGAAGGCGGATCTTCACAGTAGAATAGATGTAATAGAGACTTAAACTCCATCATATTGCCTCTGTCATATACTTGCAAAAATGGATATAACGAAAAAGAAATATAAGTGTGTATGTGAGAGCGAGAGTTGCCAGATGCGTCGAGTTGGTTTTTGGTCATCTGTCGATAAATTCGTCCATTTGTTTCACCAGACCTGACCATGACTCATGGCTCAAACTGAGGGGACCAGAGCCTGGTGTCAGGTGGCTCATGACTGAGATTGACTGCCCAGATTTTGTGCCTGATGACTTTTGGCTGAAACTAACATTCAAGATTTTCTTTCCTTTTTGTCTGGTGGCTAACACTAGGTTGCACGTATTTTGTGACTTATTGATTATGTCCAACACTAGGGGTACGTAATTCTTGTCTTATTGATTGTGGCTAATATTCGGCGTCCTCATTCTGCGTCTGATATTTCATGGCTGATGCTTGGAGGGCTGTATAGCTTATGGCTGACACTGAGGGTGCGAGTTCATGGCTTTTGGTTGAGTCACAAGACTGATGGGTGTGTGTGTGTGTGTGTGTGTGTGTGTGTGTGTGTGTGTGTGTGTGCTTGTCTGTGTGTATCTAATTTCAAACCTTCAACCTTCAGCAAAAGCAATCTTGCCAGATTATATGACGAGGAAACAAGATCTTACAAATAAGGTGCAAGAGTTTCTTATACAGATAAAGAGGATTAAGACATCGGTCATAAGACTTGCTACACCATGAACCACACTTCAGGTCCAGCGCTCCAGATATCCAATTTCAGCAAAGTCAAGATTTATGAAACGTGTACATCTGAAGTCTCAATTATGTGATAATATGCTGAAGTATTGAATTACAGACATTCAAGTGTTTCATTTATCATCGTCCTTGCCTGATGGGCTGTAAAACTCCAGCCGTTGGACATACAAACATGAGCTACGAACGAGTCACATCTTCAGCCAATATCGCTGGAATACGAATTCGATCAAATCAAAAGACATAAGAAACCACAGGACAAGCTGTGTGTGTGTGTGTGTGTGTGTGTGTGTGTGTGTGTATGCAACATTTGTTCTTATAAACATGTTCAGTTAAAAAGATCAAATAAGTTTTTTTTATCAGATTCATTCTGGTTGTTCCAAACTGTCAAGTATATCTTTGCACATGGCTTGGAAGGTTGTGTAAGATACCTGCAAGGACTTTTCTACGTTTTGATGCGACTACATATGAAATCATCTTCAGCAGCGTGTGGAGAGGCTGGTGGAGCAGGCAGGAATGATATGTAGGTAGTCGGGTGTGGCTGGTTCATACCCGTATGCAGACGTCCACGTAGCTCTGCGTGCTTATTGGCTGTAACGTGGTGCTGGAGCGTGTAATTGTAGTCTTGGCCCGAGTTTTGTTTCTTGATTTGAGGTTGCTCGTCCTAGGTGAAGCACTAATTATGAAGAAACAACAATCTAAAGTTAACAGGACTCACTTCTCTATAGAGCTATCTCGAGAATAAGAATTTGAACTTACAATTTTTGAATGTAGAACTGCCTGCCCGCAGCAAGATCATTGTTCGAATGTCTTGAACGACGCTGTTCATCTTCTCCTGCAGTTTCGTAGATTCTTTTGTGATTACGTTGAACAGACGTGTCCAGACGAAATCTTTCTCCCCGAGAGATCTCTAACGTTAGGTCGAGTCTTGACGCAAACCTGGATCAACGAGGGACGAAAAAACTTGTGGATAGATGTAGATATTCAGGCAAGAAAAGATATATGTACAAGTTAAGGTGAGGGATGCGGTTGCCATGAATGTTGAACTGCAGTCAAGATCCAGCTACTATTTTCACCTTACTCCTGATATATGATTAGTTAGACGGTTTAATTTGAACCGTCGCATACAATTTTCTTTCGGTGTTTTGTACAGAAGTTTTGATATAATTTTCGAATTATTAATCTATTTACAGATCATGAATACGTTTTGTGTCGACCATGACGAGAGACAGACCTATCCTCGAGCACTGTCATCAAGAACTTAGAATAAAGAAAAAGAAAAGGATATTGCATATTTTGTGCAGTTGTGTTTTTCGTTCTGTTTACGCTCCAACCTGTGTGTTAACACATTGTTGGATGTTTACACTATCGATGATGAAGGCTCAGTACTGCTTGAAGCTTTTGTCTCTATCTTATCTCAGACTTTGAGACTTTGGTTGAAGGCTAGTTCTATGGACGCGATGAGTCAATCCTACTTATTTATAGTCAACACCACCAACTTCAACTAATTGATTACGTCACTCATCGTTCATGCACGATAACAGTCATGGCTCTTAGATAACACGACCACCTGTGGTAAACAGACGACACCTCCTGTAGCTTGCTTTCTTGATTGGGACGACCCTATTCACCACAAGCCATTATGTGTTTCTGATGGAATCTCTAAGCGCGGTGGCAGCGCCATCGACCATCAGGAGTAACAAGGATATATGACAAACAGGAGCAACGAGTCTACTCTTCTCAATCGATTTCGACAACGACTTCTTCAGGAGAATGATCAGTTATTCTCCTGAAGGAGACGTTGTCCGAGGTGCTTTAGGAGGGTAGAATTCGTGGCTCTTGATACAGTTGTTCTTCGTACCATTCCCCCTTCAGTCTGAATTGACGTCATTCGTTGTAGATTAGCCGTGCGATTGCTTTACGTTGGGTAATGACTCTTATCACTGCTGACGTAGTTTGATAATATAATGTTCATTTTGTAACATCAGAGTCGCAGGAAAAAAAAGATTCACCTTTACAGGAGGGAGGGATAACCAGTCATGTTTTATGAGTAAATATTAGTACGATGTGATAATTGGAAGCATCATCTACGCAGCCGATAGTAAAAAAAAAAAAGGGAAAAACAGATTAAGACGAAACACCATTTTTACATCAGTAAGTAGCAGGAACTGTGAGAATCAGTCAACTCCTCTCTATATGTTCGAGGTAGATGAAAGACATGAGAATCAGTGACCTGTTAAATCCTCTGCTGACGAACAGCATAGCTTAACAACACACTTGATAGATATTTCACTTGAGATGCAGACATACATTACTTGCATTTGCTGAATCACATTGACATTGTGTAGGTTTTTCTCTCTAAATTATGTGTGACGTCAACTTTTACCACACTAATGTGTGAGTTTTTGGAATGTTCTATTATCACAAAGAGCCTCTTAGGGTCCCAGTGGTCTGTTGGCGTTTGAGTTCCTTTGTAATCAATCGTTTGTATATGTTTCTGCAGCGTTAGGGTGTCTTTATCGAACGAGGATGCTCATGGCTAGAAAGTGAGGTTTTCAAAATCATTGGCGAACGTTTGGTGGTTCAGACTGCGTCGGCGTGAAAAAGTATTAGAATCGCGTCTCGTGATGAAGTTTTGTGAGTATTTCGGTCGAAGGTGATATATTATTTTTTTCCTCGTGTAACTCAAGATAGTTTAAAAATGATGTTTTACTGCATGTTTACGAGCGGATACAGTCGTGTTAAGCTTCAGCTAATGCGAGTAAATGAGCCTTTCTATTGTCTGCGTATCAATGGTCTTTGTCGAAGGCTGTGAACAGTTTAAGACTCATTGCTCGATCGTAGTTTAGATTTGAAGACTTATGATAAGCATTCATCATTATGCAGTATGTTGCCGCGTCCATGATATAATGTTAGACGTAGCGGAAATAAATATAAGTCATTGTCACTGTAAAAACCTGAGCCAGATAAACTGCATTCTAGCAGACGCCAGCGTTCCTCAACTTCTCACACTCGGCAAAAATTTCACCAGCTAACGAGGATGTTCCCCGGGTGTGAAGTGAGGCGACAGAGGGACAGGAACCACCACCTGCAGGTCATAACCCATTATTACGACCAGTGTGCGCTTGCTGACCATGTTAATGGTTCATACCCTTAAGTTATGAACCTTCAGGACAACCTTCAGTGAATGAACTGCTTCGTTGTGATTCGGAACATGTGAACCCTCAAGATGACACCATAACTCGAGACTCTACAGAGGGAGACTTGCAAGTTTCGTGCGCCACATACCATCACGTCATCACAAGGATTTACTGTGATTTTACCAGATGCTTATACGTAATTAGTGACAGGAAGTGAGACAGTGTAAGTTGTCTTGTCTTTCACAAGTCAAACGTGCCAAGTTATGCTCGCTTGGAGGCCGGGAATACATATTGTTTCGTCATTCCGTGTGTCGCAATTTATGGCTTAATAACCATTCGCCAGTTGATAGCCATTAAACCCAACAATATTCACAGTGGCTAGCATATGCACTTGGTATTGTGTACAGCCACTGTAGGTTGGGTGTATATATGGTATAGCCACGATCGCTCAATGGCCAGAATATATATTGTACAAGAAGTAAATAAAGTCATTCAAAGGCACTGAGGTAGAGTCAAGGAACTGGTCCACATCCAGTCACGAGCAACTGTACCAATTAAGAAAATTCTCTCCAACGAGAAAGTTGGTGACGCCGTCACACTGCGTCACGTGCTGCACTGTTGTCATCTTCTTGACCGGCCACTGTCGGGGGCGGGACTTCGCCGCTGTCCTCACTACATGGTGGCTTACAACACTATGGGTCAACACAGGTTATATCATGGGGATGTTACCTTCATCATTTCCCAGTATGGGATGAATGTGGTAAACAACCCCTCATGCAAACAACATCGTAATGTCAGCCTTACTTGAGGGTGATATTGTGCTTTACTCAAGCAGAAGCAATGTTCACTACTCAGTACTTGCCAGACAATCGATCGAACAGTGGAATAAGATTTTCCTTGATATCCTTGTCTACTGGATTGACGAGTACATTAAGCAACAACAACTGTAGATTCAACTCGGTAACTCATATTTTGAGATTGTTAGAAAGAGAGTTTCAGGTATTGTAGTGGAATTCCATGGCAGACCAGAAGCCTCCAGAGAAACTCGAACCAAGGTACATCCAGTATTTTGAACTGGCAAGTCTTGCACGAGTTGTGAGTCGTGTCTTACCTTAAGATGGTGCGTAGTATCTCCCCATCAAAAGAACTATGAACAGCTTGATGACTGAACTTACTCTGCCCGAGTCGAGGATCGAACCCATACCATCGGATATGTAGCCAGTAAGCCTTACCCTCACACGTCCAAGCATTGTACGTATACGAATTCCACATGTAGGTGTGAACTCGCCCACCTATGACCCATACACCTGGTCGACGGTTGTGTCTGCAACAGTCAGATGTATTGCAATACGCAGCTCTCCGTGACTCCGCGAGTTCATGTTAGCATCAGTCACTTGGCTGATGGAAAGTATTTTCATGTGACGCGAGGAGTTATTACAACACCCATGTATGTTGTTGACGTTGTAAAAGGAAGAAAATCTTGGCTCGAGAGCTGTGTCATGGAAAGGCATCCATGATTGCTGGCTATAGTTTTGTCTGGACTTCGTATTTATTCTTGGGTTATCTCTTACATGGTCTGTTATGTGCTTTACTTCATTTGAATGAGACTAGTTACTTGTTACATTTGAATTTCTTCTGATATGCTTCCCTCACCTGCTAATGTAACTGTTGGGAACATTACCGATACTGAGTACGATACTCAGAGCGACAAAGAGGGTCTAGTTTTGACATCTTGGGCGAGAGTGGTGCACGGTCTCCTCAAGTTATATTTCCCCACACCAGCTCGTAACTCGTTGTTGATTCCTCCCTGAATATTGCTTGTTGTCAAGGCAGCGCTTGCTACACCTAGTTTTACCAGGAGTTGGTTCATAAAGTGAAGTACAGGTAATAATTCTGTGACTTGCCTCATGTAACTATATCACGAACTGAATTGCACAGTTGGAATTGACTTGTGTCTGTGCACTATAAGTAAATCTTTCTTCCAGTACTAATGTGTTTGAAAGTATTAACAAGAAGTAAAAGCCAAGGTTCAAGGGTAGATTTTACTACCGAAATATAAGTACTGTATCATGTTTAAAGACAGAAAGAGTTAACAGAGCAGGGAAGGCCCGTATAGACTGGTCCCTGACAGAGAGACGGGAACCTGCTTCAACCTGAGAGTCAAGGACAGTGGACAGAGGCTGAGGAGGACGCTGGACGGGCCGCTCAGCCAGAGGACAGACGGACAAGCCCCGCCACCACCACTACACCCTCTGCATATAACCCAGTGTTGTGCCCAGTGCCAGCCAGCCCTCCATGACCAGCCCCCTCGGGTACTAACTCCCTAATGCAATGTTCAACAGGAGATTTACTCTGTTATGTTAAGATATAAAAACTAACGGATGCGCCGCAGAGACCATCACCGTCCGTCAGTTTACCGACACATCTGCCACGTTGATAATAATGTCATGGGATCAACGCGGCCCTCAGCCACACAGCCTAATGAACGCGTCTCACTCATCCAACATGGCGGTGGTGAGTACTTGTGTTTACTGGTGGCCTCAAGGTGGACTTAATGACACACACACACACACACACACACACACACACACACACACACACACGGCGTGACGCAACCTCGGTGGCCGTTACGCTCGCTTCGTGGCTGACAAATATGGAAAGGTAAACAAAGGCGTCCAGAGGACCACATTAACAATGGCTCATTAACCTGTGGCAACACTGTGGTGAGCGGGGTGCACGGTGAAGATGGCGACACTGTGGCTTGTTATCGTCTGCTGTGGTGTTACATTATCTGGTCTGGTCACAGGAAGATGGCGACACTGTGGCTTGTTATCGTCTGCTGTGGTGTTACATTATCTGGTCTGGTCACAGGAAGATGGCGACACGGTGGCTTGTTATCGTCTGCTGTGGTGTTTATCTGGTCTGGTCACAGGAAGATGGCGACACTGTGGCCTGTTATCGTCTGCTGTGGTGTTACATTATCTGGTCTGGTCACAGGAAGATGGCGACACTGTGGCTTGTTATCGTCTGCTGTGGTGTTACATTATCTGGTCTGGTCACAGGAAGATGGCGACACTGTGGCTTGTTATCGTCTGCTGTGGTGTTACATTATCTGGTCTGGTCACAGGAAGATGGCGACACTGTGGCTTGTTATCGTCTGCTGTGGTGTTACATTATCTGGTCTGGTCACAGGAGGAAGTGAAGCTCTGCCCGCCTGATCCTCTGGGTCTTGGCAACACCTACAGCACCTAGATCTACAGGTACACAGCCAGGATGATGATGATGATGGTACTCTCAGCATTCACCAGGCGGGAGCAGGTACGATATCTGTTATAACGGAAGAAGGAAGGAATTATCACTAAAAGAATAAATCAAAGTTGTCCCGGGTAAATTCAGAGAACTGGTCGTGTGATCATCATTCCCGACACTGACTGAGGCTTGTCTGTCACCAACGTCTCTTCAGAGAATCATTATACTACCAGTTTACATTCACACTTCTGGTTTACCGTTACCCGTAAACCAGAGACATTGGTGGGCGCAGGGAGTTGAATCTGTGTGATGATCGAAGCGTAGCCTTGGTCAAGCTGTCGGAAATATTCACTGTTAAGAAACGTAGGTCGAGGAAGACATGCACACTGAAGCCATTAGAGCCAGGCATATCTGCACAGTAGCATGTTATCTGCATGTTATGACGCGGTAGAACCTCCGAGAGTTACTCCCTTGCAGGCCAGACTCACGGCAAAAGAAAATAACAGTAATAATACAGGAGGTATATAACCGTCACTGTACGTGATATAAGGACGGGATCCAATGTACAATAAAAGCATCAGGGGGACATAAAAGGTATTTACATCCCATTTTATGCGTCTGATATTTCGTTGTTCAATCTCGGCGCGCTTCAAGGGACCAAAATGGAGAGGAGTGTAAAACTTGTGCTGGGATATGTTGTGTGTGTGTGTGTGTGTGTGTGTGTGTGTGCGTGTGTGTGTGTAAGTTGCTTGTGTGTGCGATGATAATTATAGGCGTAAGAGGGACAGAGGACGATCTTGCGTGCCTTCTTTTGCACCTTCTTTGGTAGCTCTAGTAGTGTTGTGGATAGGATTCTAGACCAGGCGGGGGAGGAATTGATGAGTTAATCTTATGGTAGGTCCTCCAAGTGTCTTCACTCTACGAAGGACGCAGCGACGGTAGCTGGATGATTTACTACAGTAGAATAACCTTATTATCCTACCAAACTTCAGCACAAAAACCACTCTTAGCAACATCAGCCATTGATATGGGAACCTGGGAGAGCGGTTTGAACAAGGTGGCTCCTTTCCCTGTGTCTATCACCGATGCAGTTAAGAAACAGCTGAGGTTATTAACGACAGATACGTTTAAAAATATAACTTTATATTCGCATCAAAAGCACGACTGACACTATTTGCCCATCCTTACTTAGGGGAAAATTTCAAACTATGTAGTGCAATTTGCAGTATCTGTCTTTCTGCTCTATCACACACGATTTCCGAATCCCTTCCTCTATCGCAAACCATCTCGAAAGGACCCAGTGGTCTGTTGCTGTTGGAATTCTTTCGCAGTTTGTGTTCCTTTTGGCATGAACCTTCAGGTCTCCTCGTATCACTCTTTGCCAAACACTCTAATGGACAGTCGGCCCAACAAATTCGTAGAGACTGTCAAGAGGCCTAAATACACTTTACACAATGTTGGCTTATTTTTCACACTGATGATTACAAATTAAAAAGTGAAATATTGACAGTCCTAAAGCGTAATCATTTACCAACTCCACCCACCACTACCCTTGTCATCTGGATTCCCTCCTCCCTCCCTAACCTCACCTGGCAGCATCGTTTTAATTTGCCGTTCGAAACCGTGCTTGAAACAGTGTTGTTTCAACCATCACTGTGACAACCCACACCGAGGTTTTGACGGGGACTGCAGCCATGCTTTGGTGTCAGAACGTAATGGAGTAGCGTCAGGTACAGACCATGAGCCCAACTGGCTCAACCACACGCAAAATTAACCCTCACAGGAAGAATTAAAGGAAGGAAGCAGAGCGGACTCTCTACTGCTGCCATTGTGAGGGAACTTGGTGTGTCGCAGGCTACAATGGTGTAGATGGGACGAGAAGAGGTATCCACGAGGTCGTCGGATGTCAGGACGCTCACAGGAAAACCACGTTTGCAGAAAACCGACAAACCTTTTGTGGAGGTGTGGAGGTGGCGGCAGCGGATCTCTAGTGCTGTAGCTGTCCGGGATCACCTACAAGTTCTAGTGTCTTAGTTCTACAGTACGAAACCTTCTTCACAAAGCTGACGTGCAGCACAGAACCCTAGCGACGCGGCGGAGGATCTGGAGTTTTGGGAAAGGCTCATTTTCTGTGGTCTTTCCTGGCCATGCGAAGATCTGCTTTGCTTTGAGAGTCTGAGATCTCTGTACGAGGCTCATCGTATTTCAAGATGTTTTCACTCAACTACAAATTGAAATCCTAGTGCACAGGGCCATTGGGGGAGAAGGAGGTTTGGAGGGGAGATAATACAAGGCCATGGGAGGAGGAGGAGGAGGAGGGTTGTAGGGGAGATAACACAGGGCCATAGTGGGAGAAGGAGGTTTGGAGGGGAGATAATGCAGGGCCATCATTGGGGGGTGAGAAGGTGGGTTGGAGGGGAGATAATATTTCCAACAGGACAAGGGAGGGGGAAGGGGATGACTGAGGTAAGGGAGTTTGCACGTGTCTGTTGTCGTGGCTGTGGTCTTCACTTGTGGCTATGGTCTTCACCTGTGGCTGTAGCAGTTGACCAAAGAAGAAAGGAGGCTGCTGCATTGATCCTATTTCCCTCTGGTATTCATTCATGAGCTGTTGATATTCATATAATGGCGGAAATATGGCTGAAGATTTTTGGCCAGTTGACGGTGAGTTCGCTTTATGTGCTGTTTATGTTATTGTTTACTCTCATGGCAGTGGATGTGGGGGTCTGCTGGCGTTACAGATCTATAGAGGTGTTCTGCGAAATAGTTTTTATTGCGATTATGATATACCTTGGTGATGTAACGGAGCTGGCTTCGTGGTAGTGAGAAGATTTGTTGTGTACGACCACGACCACAGACCAGCACAAGACTTCCTCCAACTTAAATGCAGTGAAGGAACCGAACTGAGGAAAAGGTTTGCTTACGGGTTGAGTCGGGGGGCGGGGGGGGAGAGGTAACGAGGGTAGGGAAGGGATGGCCTCGTTTGAGTGACAGGTGTGGTAGCTGTGACGTACGTCTGGAAGTGGGGTGTTTTCCACCGTCACCAGATCTTCTGCCCAACCAAACACTCGTCGGGACCTTCCTCGATACCACAGTCTCCATCATCATTATCGTCACCACACCTGGCTACCACATCCTCCCTCACCACCACCACGCCCTCCAACTTTGGCCACCACACTCCCTCGCCACCCCAACCCACACCGCCATCACGCCTTTCCACCCTGGCAACCACACCCTCCTTCCACCACCACTTTCTCCCTCGCTCCTCGTCTCTCACATTATCCTTTCTTGGCCGCTATTACTCCTGGCCACTACACACTCTCTGGCCGCTACTAACCCTGGCCACCACACGCTCTCTGGCCGCTACTAACCCTGGCCACCACACGCTCTCTGGCCGCTACTACCCCTGGCCACCACACGCTCTCTGGCCGCTACTACCCCTGGCCACCACACGCTCTCTGGCCGCTACTAACCCTGGCCACCACACGCTCTCTGGCCGCTACTAACCCTGGCCACCACACGCTCTCTGGCCGCTACTAACCCTGGCCACCACACGCTCTCTGGCCGCTACTAACCCTGGCCACCACACGCTCTCTGGCCGCTACTAACCCTGGCCACCACACGCTCTCTGGCCGCTACTAACCCTGGCCACTACACGCTCTCTGGCCGCTACTAACCCTGGCCACTACACGCTCTCTGGCCGCTACTAACCCTGGCCACCACACGCTCTCTGGCCGCTACTAACCCTGGCCACTACACGCTCTCTGGCCGCTACTAACCCTGGCCACTACACGCTCTCTGGCCGCTACTAACCCTGGCCACCACACGCTCTCTGGCCGCTACTAACCCTGGCCACCACACGCTCTCTGGCCGCTACTAACCCTGGCCACCACACGCTCTCTGGCCGCTACTAACCCTGGCCACCACACGCTCTCTGGCCGCTACTAACCCTGGCCACCACACGCTCTCTGGCCGCTACTAACCCTGGCCACCACACACGCTCTCTGGCCGCTACTACCCCTGGCCACCACACGCTCTCTGGCCGCTACTACCCCTGGCCACCACACACTCTCTGGCCGCTACTACTCCTGGCCACCACACGCTCTTTGGCCGCTACTACCCCTGGCCACCACACACTCTCTGGCCGCTACTAACCCTGGCCACCACACCCTGAACGGGTGAGGGCAATGTTCATTGGTTCCAACCACTTGCCCCGCACGTTTCTTCCTCTCCGTACCTTCTGCATTGCCCACACATCATCCCTCTCAAAGAATGAAATATTTTCTCTAGAATATTTCACCAAGTAATCGTTTATCCATATCCTGAGAAGGAAATGGATGAATTTAGATAAGTGTTTATGGGGGTTATTTATCGCTCATCTGGCAACTTATTTCACCTATTTACAATTGTGTGTGTGTGTGTGTGTGTGTGTGTGTGTGTGTGTGTGTGTGTGTGTGTGGATTGGAGTGGGAGGGAGAGGATGTGTTTGGAGCCTCAAGAATGACAGTCAGACAAGAGCGTCATTTTATAGTACAGACAGCTCCATAGAACGCCTCTCAACATGGACTAAACTTAAAGATTTCAGTGGGATTAGCGCTTGAATAGCCATGTCTCCCACTTCATGATACACAGGACACTGCGAAAGTACGCCACTGGGTAAACACTGAAGACGACCCTTCGGTCTTGTGTATCGGGGGCACTGACCATCCCTGGCTGCCTCAGCCACTGTCCTCAGCACGGTTGCCAGGCTCTGCTCACTTCCATCACTGCTTTCAGTCGTCTGATTATTTCTAAGTTGATCGCAAATACGTAGTTTCACAAACTGCGACTAATGGTTTGCGTGGGAGTGAGAATTGTTGCGTCACACGTTGGATTAATTTAGTGAGCCAGACAGGTTCTGCTCCCTTGAGGCTCTGAGTCGATGTCGCTTCGTCCGTCTGTGTTTAGCGTCTGTGTTTATACACGATTTTATAAACGCAATTATGTATTTATTTTCTATTACGTACATGAGTATGCACAACCAGTATTGTTTGATATCTTTTCTCTCTAAATGTTTACACCCACATGAATATCAGGGACGCATGAGTACCTCAACTCACCCATCCATGAGTCTGTGAGAGGCCCAGGTGGCTCACTCACTCCTGTCGGTTTTTACCCACTCACACTTCGTATGTACAAAGTTTAAACCTGATTCTAATTTTCCCTCCCGTTAAACCTCCCTCTGGCATCCGGCCAAGTCTTAGTTCTATAAATACTTGATCAAGTGTAGGCTTGCCCGTTCTAATGTATTTCTTTGACGTAAAGTATATTTGCACACGCCAGAACTGGCATGAAAAACTGCGTCTCCCTGAGCAACACAGTGTTGATAATTTTTCAACTTGATGTTGCGTCGCGACTTGTTGTATTTTGAAGTACTTCTGCTGTTCGTGGAGACAGTTTCTTTGACATATATTCCTACGAGGAGAGTTTGACTCTAGCGTTGTTATAGTTAAGGAAGGAATACTATTGGTCGTGTGTGTGTGTGTGTGGGTGTGTGTAACCGAACTCCACCTACATGAAGTTATCCCTCTGGTGATAACACACCTTTGGTGAAGCTCTGTCATCGGGAGTAAAGTCTCGTTGAAAGAACTTCACGGTCCAAAGGAGGTCACATTTCCCTGCCACTGGAAGGAGCGTGAACCTCTGGAAAGACTTCTTGAGTAACACTAAGAGTCTTTTCTTAGAAAGAGCTCCTGGGCTTTGTATGGTTTGTGTGACGTACGTTTCTTAGGGATGTAATGAGGGTTGTGTCTCATTAGTTCGTTAAGTGTAAATGTCCCTCCCAGAGATGTTTTCCGTCGCATAGATGCTGAACCTTGGGTAATGATCATTGGTTATGCTGCACGATGTTGGTCATGGTCCCTTCTGCCGCTGGTCCACTCCTTCCTGCTCTGCCATCCACTGTCTGCTGCATGATGTGACTCCTCCTTCCTGCTGCCGCTGGTCCACTACTTCCTGCTCTGCCATCCACTGTCTGCTGCATGATGTGGCTCCTCCTTCCTGCTGCCGCTGGTCCACTACTTCCTGCTCTGCCATCCACTGTCTGCTGCATGATGTGACTCCTCCTTCCTGCTGCCGCTGGTCCACTACTTCCTGCTCTGCCATCCACTGTCTGCTGCATGATGTGAATCCTCCTTCCTGCTGCCGCTGGTCCACTGCTTCCTGCTCTGCCACCCACTGTCTGCTGCATGATGTGACTCCTGCTGCCGCTGGTCGACTGCTTCCTCCTTTACCTCCCTCTGACTGCAGCTCCCATTTCGCTGAAAGGTGATCCAACAGAGTTTAGACACGCGACCCCAGAAATATTCCCATGAATTTTAAGATTGTGTGTCAGACTCAAGTTGATATAGTATTCCTGCTCTCAGGTATCTGAGAGCATGAAAACGGGTTACTTTTAGGTGTAAATCCGTCACAGTATGCCCAAGAGCTCCTAAAGTCCCTTGTACAAGGAATATTGGAACCAGATTCAGTTAAGCAACCATGAATCTTGGACATACATCATGATAAACGGGACTCGAACCCGGAGAGTCGAAGTCACGACAGATCTGGCGAAGAATATGTTCAGTCTGAAGATCGATGCTTGAGAATTACATGCATGTTCAAACGACTTTATTTCAACGGTAAATGAGACGATAATGTGATACTCTGTCTCTCATTAAGCAAGGAACGCGGCTACGCTTCATCACTTGTCAACGAGTGAGGGAGAACTACCCATGCCATCTCCTGTATGTCTGTAGCCCACATGGGGACAGGTGTCAGGCCTATGGCAGAAATGTCAATGTGAACTTGATTGTGAAAATTTATATTCATTCTAGTTGTACTCTTGATGAAATGTCGAAGAAAACACACAATATATATATATATATATATATATATATATATATATATATATATATATATATATATATATATATATATATATATCCGCTGCCAGATCCACTCCCAGATATCTAAAACACTTCACTTCCTCCAGTTTTTCTCCATTCAAACTCACCTCCCAATTGACTTGACCCTCAACCCTACTGTACCTAATAACCATGGAACCATGGAAGCGGAAGTGGATCATAGGGTGGGGGAGGGGGCGAAAATTCTGGGGGCCTTGAAGAATGTGTGGAAGTCGAGAACATTATCTCGGAAAGCAAAAATGGGTATGTTTGAAGGAATAGTGGTTCCAACAATGTTGTATGGTTGCGAGGCGTGGGCTATGGATAGAGTTGTGCGCAGGAGGATGGATGTGCTGGAAATGAGATGTTTGAGGACAATGTGTGGTGTGAGGTGGTTTGATCGAGTGAGTAACGTAAGGGTAAGAGAGATGTGTGGAAATAAAAAGAGCGTGGTTGAGAGAGCAGAAGAGGGTGTTTTGAAGTGGTTTGGGCACATGGAGAGAATGAGTGAGGAAAGATTGACCAAGAGGATATATGTGTCGGAGGTGGAGGGAACGAGGAGAAGAGGGAGACCAAATTGGAGGTGGAAAGATGGAGTGAAAAAGATTTTGTGTGATCGGGGCCTGAACATGCAGGAGGGTGAAAGGAGGGCAAGGAATAGAGTGAATTGGAGTGATGTGGTATACCGGGGTTGACGTGCTGTCAGTGGATTGAATCAAGGCATGTGAAGCGTCTGGGGTAAACCATGGAAAGTTGTGTAGGTATGTATATTTGCGTGTGTGGACGTATGTATATACATGTGTAAGGGGGGGGGAGGGTTGGGCCATTTCTTTCGTCTGTTTCCTTGCGCTACCTCGCAAACGCGGGAGACAGCGACAAAGTATAAAAAAAAAAAAAAAAAGATATATATATATATATACGTGGGAAGTATTCTTTCTCCCCTATCCCCAGGGATAATATATATATATATATATATATATATATATATATATATTGATTTATTCATTTTGCTTTGTCGCTGTCTCCCGCGTTAGCGAGATAGCGCAAGGAAACAGACGAAAGAATGGCCCAACCCACCCACATACACATGTATATACACACACGTCCACACACGCAAATATACATACCTGTACATCTTAACGTATACATATATATACACACACAGACATATACATATATACACATGTACATAATTCATACTGTCTGCCTTTATTCATTCTCGTCGCCACCCCGCCACACATGAAATGAAAACCCCCTACCCCGCATGTGCGCGAGGTAACGCCAGGAAAAGAAAACAAAGGCCATATATATATATATATATATATATATATATATATATATATATATATATATATGTATATGTGTGTGTGTGTGTGTGTGTGTGTGTGCAACAATTACCACTGGAAAAAGAAAATATAACGTTGAGTACTTTAGTTTATTACATCCTCTGTCTGACAATGTAATAAAGTACTCACCGTTTTATTTTCTCTTTCCAGTGGTGGTGGTTGTATGTATCTCTTCACGCTGAAGTGAAGGTTCTGTACATATATATATATATATATATATATATATATATATATATATATATATATATATATATATACATACATACATAAACGCCAATAGACCTACGTATACATACATATACACTTCAACGTATATATATATATATATATATATATATATATATATATATATATATATATATATATATACACACACAGATATGCATATATACACATGTACATATTCATACTTGCTGCCTTCATCCATTTACGTCGCCACCCCGCCACACATGAAATAGCACCCTACCCAGTTACCGTATTGTATAAAGTTGAGATTATCAGTCACTGTAAAGCTTAGATGCCAGTTATAGGGCACTTAATGCTCTCTTAACTTGGCAGTTACATACTGTCGCTGGACGATTAAAGGACTGATAGTGGGCAGTTACGTACTGTTACTGGACACATCCTGTGCTGTTATTTTGGGATACTGTAGACGAGTAAACCATTGATCAATCTCTCCTGTGTTTCCTTCATTGCTGTATTTGTCCATAGCATGTTCGTGGCTCGTGTGTGTGTGGGTGTGTGTGTGTGTGTGTGTCAGCCCACAAGTGCAAACAAAATGTGTATCTGTCAGCCAATATGTAAGACTATAATATGTACCTACCAGCCTCTAGATGGGGAGCATTATATGGTACCCCGGCCACCATGCGAGCATAATGTAATGGTCATTAGGTCCCCCCCACCGAACAGGCACTGGTGGATGACGTTACCGTCTTTGACAGGTGAGAGACACGTTCATTAGAGTCCCCGGGGCCACGGTCATTACCGGCATTTTAACATATCCGACGAAATTATGTTAAATTAATGTATGTGATGCAGTGGCCCTGACAGACGCTAATGGAATCTTACTTAGTTGTAGTGACGTGTTTTGCTGTTGTGTTAAGCTGTCGTGATTTCTCCCCCACCCTCCTCCTCCCCAACTCCCACCCCACCCACACCCCACCCGGAAGTATGAAACATTTACCGTCAAACTACGAAGTTCTTCTGTTGAATTTGTGTCAAATGGTCATCATGACTGGAGGACTCTGTCTGTAACGTGAAGGACTTAACGTCCACTGGAGGATGCCCTGAGCCATCATGAGTGAGACCTACGTACAGTTATTGTCTGTCTATCGCTTCACTCTCCGGCCAGGGAGCGTTCATGTCTGTCTATCGCCTCCCTCTCTCTCTCCGGCCAGGGAGCGTTCTTGTCTGTTTGACGCCTCAGTCTACGGCTGGATAATGTCTTTCCCGTCTGTCTTCTTGCTGTATAGCCAGCGGTACTTGTCTGTTCGTTACCTTGCATTAAAACTGGGGAATGTTTTTGGTCGCCCCTTCGCCTGGCAGCATTACCTGAAGTGTGTGAAGAGTGTTAGACAAGTTAGAGTTTGCTTGTTATGAACAGTTATGTGGCTACAGTGTGGTCCACGAACAGTTGGGCCAGAAATACTCTATTAACACGTCATATGATATTCTAAAATTTAAGTTATAGTTCTTGGGACACCCGTGATTTAAGGATAGAAAAAAAAACTTACATATATGTAGATATGATTCATAATTTTAGAGAGCAGTGAGAAATGAAGGCTCTCGCGAATCTCAGAAACGATGGAACAAGTAAGAAAGCAGCAGACAATGTCACATAGCTTTACCCTTGGTAGGTTGAAGGAGTCGAAGTGTTGGAACGACGCTGGAAGTTGTCCCCGGGTCTAGTCTGACCAGACATGAGAAGTCAGTGCATCAAACTCGACCACTTTCTGAGCTTTGATGCAGGTAGGCTGAAGGAACCACTGAGATAAACTAGGTGGCCTGAACTGACTCTGGCCGGGGCAAACTGAGGGAGTCAGTCCACTGGACTCGAAACTCGTCTGGAACTCCTGGACAACCTTCAACGGTCGCAGGTGAAGGACAAGGAAAGTTGCTCAGCTTTCCATCAGGCAGCTTGGGAGATTCGAGGAGTCATACACTTGAACCTTTCCTTGGCTCTCCAAGTAAACTTTGTCCAGTTTCCTGCAAGTACAGTTACACTGGAAGGACTTTTCGAACCTTATGTAGCGACTGCATGGCCGACCTAATGACCATACTATTTGGATTTTTATCATTAGATTAATTATGCTTACGATTTTTTCCCAATCATTATCTTGTACATTGTTTAAGCACTTCAGATATCTATAAGACTGAGCTAACCAGGAGTGCGTTGACCATCTGTCGTTAATCTCTTCATTTGAGAATTTCTCGTTAAATCGCAGGGGACAGAGATGAAGGCGTTTCCTGGAGACGGGTGGTAATGTTACAGACAGGGAGGGACGGATGGCTGGAGCGTAAGAGACGGAAAGTGACGGAAGGTGATGGTGTTACGGGAAGTTGGCTGCTGTACTGACAGATGATGGGTCGTTGCTGTAACTATTTCCCGCCAGAATCCCTCGCTCCTTCATTCATGTGGCTCAGCCAGTGGCTGGCTATATGACTAGGACGTGAAGCTCTAGCAGTTCCATGTAGCGTTAATATGAACGTTGGCGTGAGACTGTAGTGCTGAGCACCAGCAGATGATGACGCTGTGAAGCCACAATAGCGCAGCGCTCTGATAGAATTCTGCTGAGACCAGAAGGAAAAGAGTAGCAATTTGCATCCCATAATTTCCTCAATATGATATATTTTTCTCTAACTTTAATGGAGGCTGAAGAGAAAAGTAGAGACATGGTGTGTGTGTGTGTGTGTGTGAGAGAGAGAGAGAGAGAGAGAGAGAGAGAGAGAGAGAGAGAGAGAGAGAGAGAGAGAGAGAGATTCAGAAACGGAGAAAGAAATGCAGACCGAGATAGGAAGAGGTGCCGGATGAAGTAGTGTTAAGATTTGCTTCACCCTCCACACATACACCGCATGCTTCACACCCCACACCCTCCATACACCACGCCACACCCTCCGCACCATAAGTTTATATATATATATATATATATATATATATATATATATATATATATATATATATATATATATATATATATTTTTTTTTTTTTTTTTGCTTTGTCGCTGTCTCCCGCGTTTCCGAGGTAGCGCAAGGAAACAGACGAAAGAAATGGCCCAACCCACCCCCATACACATGTATATGCATACGTCCACACACGCAAATATACATACCTACACAGCTTTCCATGGTTTACCCCAGACGCTTCACATGCCCTGATTCAATCCACTGACAGCACGTCAACCCCGGTATACTACATCGATCCAATTCACTCTATTCCTTGCCCTCCTTTCACCCTCCTGCATGTTCAGGCCCCGATCACACAAAATCTTTTTCACTCCATCTTTCCACCTCCAATTTGGTCTCCCTCTTCTCCTCGTTCCCTCCACCTCCGACACATATATCCTCTTGGTCAATCTTTCCTCACTCATTCTCTCCATGTGCCCAAACCATTTCAAAACACCCTCTTCTGCTCTCTCAACCACGCTCTTTTTATTTCCACACATCTCTCTTACCCTTACGTTACTTACTCGATCAAACCACCTCACACCACACATTGTCCTCAAACATCTCATTTCCAGCACATCCATCCTCCTGCGCACAACTCTATCCATAGCCCACGCCTCGCAACCATACAACATTGTTGGAACCACTATTCCTTCAAACATACCCATTTTTGCTTTCCGAGATAATGTTCTCGACTTCCACACATTCTTCAAGGCTCCCAGAATTTTCGCCCCCCCCCCCCCCCCCCTCCCCCCACCCTATGATCCACTTCCGCTTCCATGGTTCCATCCGCTGCCAGATCCACTCCCAGATATCTAAAACACTTTACTTCCTCCAGTTTTTCTCCATTCAAACTTACCTCCCAATTGACTTGACCCTCAACCTTACTGTACCTAATAACCTTGCTCTTATTCACATTTACTCTTAACTTTCTTCTTTCACACACTTTACCAAACTCAGTCACCAGCTTCTGCAGTTTTCAGCCACCAGCGCTGTATCATCAGCGAACAACAACTGCCTCACTTCCCAAGCTCTCTCATCCCCAACAGACTTCATACTTGCCCCTCTTTCCAGGACTCTTGCATTTACCTCCCTATCAACCCCATCCATAAACAAATTAAACAACCATGGAGACATCACACACCCCTGCCGCAAACCTACATTCACTGAGAACCAATCACTTTCCTCTCTTCCTACACGTACACATGCCATACATCCTCGATAAAAACTTTTCACTGCTTCTAACAACTTGCCTCCCACACCATATATTCTTAATACCTTCCACAGAGCATCTCTATCAACTCTATCATATGCCTTCTCCAGATCCATAAATGCTACATACAAATCCATTTGCTTTTCTAAGTATTTCTCACATACATTCTTCAAAGCAAACACCTGATCCACACATCCTCTACCACTTCTGAAACCACACTGCTCTTCCCCAATCTGATGCTCTGTACATGCCTTCACCCTCTCAATCAATACCCTCCCATATGATTTACCAGGAATACTCAACACACTTATACCTCTGTAATTTGAGCACTCACTCTTATCCCCTTTGCCTTTGTACAATGGCACTATGCACGCATTCCGCCAATCCTCAGGCACCTCACCATGAGTCATACATACATTAAATAACCTTACCAACCAGTCAATAATACAGTCACCCCCTTTTTTAATAAATTCCACTGCAATACCATCCAAACCTGCTGCCTTGTCGGCTTTCATCTTCCGCAAAGCTTTTACTACCTCTTCTCTGTTTACCAAATCATTTACCCTAACCCTCTCACTTTGCACACCACCTCGACCAAGACACCCTATATCTGCCACTCTATCATCAAACACATTCAACAACCCTTCAAAATACTCACTCCATCTCCTTCTCACATCACCACTACTTGTTATCACCTCCCCATTTGCGCCCTTCACTGAAGTTCCCATTTGCTCCCTTGTCCTACGCACTTTATTTACCTCCTTCCAGAACATCTTTTTATTCTCCCTAAAATATAATGATACTCTCTCACCCCAACTCTCATTTGCCCTCTTTTTCACCTCTTGCACCTTTCTCTTGACCTCCTGTCTCTTTCTTTTATACATCTCCCACTCAATTGCATTTTTTCCCTGCAAAAATCGTCCAAATGCCTCTCTCTTCTCTTTCACTAATAATCTTACTTCTTCATCCCACCACTCACTACCCTTTCTAATCAACCCACCTCCCACTCTTCTCATGCCACAAGCATCTTTTGCGCAATCCATCACTGATTCCCTAAATACATCCCATTCCTCCCCCACTCCCCTTACTTCCATTGTTCTCACCTTTTTCCATTCTGTACTCAGTCTCTCCTGGTACTTCCTCACACAAGTCTCCTTCCCAAGCTCACTTACTCTCACCACCCTCTTCACCCCAACATGCACTCTTCTTTTCTGAAAACCCCTACAAATCTTCACCTTAGCCTCCACAAGATAATGATCAGACATCCCTCCAGTTGCACCTCTCAGCACATTAACATCCAAAAGTCTCTCTTTCGCGCGCCTGTCAATTAACACGTAATCCAATAACGCTCTCTGGCCATCTCTCCTACTTACATACGTATACTTATGTATATCGTATACGTATACTAATATATATATATATATATATATATATATATATATATATATATATATATATATATATATATATATATATATATATATAAGTTGTTCATGGTTTAAGGCGATGGTTGTTCCATAGCGAGACCCCAGCACACAGTGACCCCATCGTAGAGTGACCTCATTACGGAGAGACCCCTTCGTTTGTCTATTTGTAGCCATTATTATATTGCGTAGAACACACATCAAGTATCCAATATTCACTTGGAGGGACATGTGGTAAACACAGCTAAGAAACGGAACCGAGAACCAATGAGTTTCACCTTGGCCGCTCTGCTCGCGTTTAGTCCGCTCAGCGAACCCGGTCCACCACAGCCAAAGGGCAAAGGTCGTCTCGGAATCACATAACCCTCAGTCATATCTAATAAAACCCTTTACCTCAGTCTTAAACCTTTCCAGTTCCACACAAACCCAGAGCCATCTCCCATCCCTCCTCCGCCGTTGGAAACACGTCTTATTCTTTATCGTGTTGGAATATCATTCCATTTTTCAGGAAATGAATTCTTTACATCTAACGTTGAAATACGACCATCAGGCGAGAGGGGGGGGAGGCAGTTGTGGACGTCTACTGGTCTCTTGTATATGTTCCACGGCTCCTGGTTCTTTTCTTCATCTGCTGTCCGCCTCTGTGACTCATGGAGTTATTTGGATTTATTCATATGGATGTACAGTGGAGAGAAAAAACGTAGATGTTTGAAGAGGAAATTTGCTTGGTTGTTAACCCTTGAGGTAGGCTCTTAGTGCCCCGTCTGGTAGACTTTGTTGTGTGGTACTCGCTTGGTGATGATGCCCTCAGTGGCTGGATATGTGTGTGTAATTACCGGATCTTCTTCCAGCTATTCGTAATGTACGAGGGAGGGAGTTTTACACTCGTGGGGCCTTGTCTCTCGAACCTTCTCGAATCTACTTTCTAAACTTTGCAGGCTGTCTTCATCTACTGGTTCCTCTTTGAGTTTATTCCAATCATCCAACATTCTTATGATATAAAAATAATTTTTTCGTTCCTTCTTAAACAATAGTCTTTCTTAAGATCATGTTATGTCCTGTTACAGTACTATCCTTTCATCTTTCGAAGAACTAGTCACATTCCACGTCACCAGTCTGGTTGAAAATCTTAGAGGCTGTAATCAGGTTACCCCTCACTCTTCTCTCCTCCATAGTGGGTAAATTTAAAGGCGATACCCTTTCCCTGTAACTCGGATATCTAAACCCTGTTATCAACCCGGTTGCCATTCTCTGGATCTTCTCTGTTAGCTCTCTGTGTTTCCTAAGGTGCGGTGACCAAACTTGAGAGTAAATTCTAGTTTTGGTCTTATGTAGGACGTGAGCAGCTCGTTTATTAAATCCTTAGCCTTGTACTCGAATGCGATTCTAATGTCTACCAGTGGAGTTTCCGTAGTGTACAAATCCCTTAAAGTGGTGACAGTTTAGGTACAATATCGATTCTCAAGTCCCTCTCACAGACGGATTCCTGCAGCTTATATCCTGGTAGATATCATTCGCATCGAGGACTTCTTTCCTTGTGTTCCATCCTCAGTACTTCATATCTACTTAGGTTGAATTTCATTGCCTAGATTTGGAGTTTCTCAGGGTTCCCTTGTTTGTTGATATAATTCTCATCATTCTTCACATCCTTCATGTCCTCAGGATCATCCACAAACATAACTAGGTATGAATCGTGTCGTGTCAGCAAGCTAATTAATCAGATCAAGAAGAATAAGGGTCCCATGACTGATCCCTGCGGCACTCCACTGTTCAACCCAACCCCTTTTGAGAGGGTTCCTCTGAAATGCATCATCTGTTCCAATCCACTTCAGTATTTTTCTACCTGACGAAGTAGTCGTCTCTTATTCCTACTTAAAGATCCAGTTTCTTTACCTTCTCCCTGTGTGGGACAGCGTCACATGCTTTCTGGCAGTCCGGAAGCACGATCCACCCATCCTTCTACTTGTCTAAAACGGAGATGCTTGCTGACGATGCACGACTAAAACCAGTAATTCGGTCATGTTCTTAAAGACAGGTACGACATTTGCCTTCTCCTACTTCCTTGGTATTTCATCTGCGCACATTGAAGAACGTTTCGAAAGGTACTTCAAGCATATCAGCACAATTCCTGGATGCCTGTAAAGAAACTTCTTAATGGAGTAAAGGCCCTTCAGCAGCCTGCTTATATCTATCCAGCAGTTTCAGTGCTTTCCAGGACCTCCTCAGCATTCTCCCCCTTTTGATATTTGCCCTTTAATGTCTTCCATGTAAAACCGTTTTTAAAGGGTCATTCAGCTCTTCATATATTTCTAAGTTTTCCTTAGCCTGGTCAGCTGCTCCTTACTTTTTTGACTTATATTGGGCGATACATCTCTCTCTCTCTCTCCTTGCATCTTAAAGTAGCCGCGTTCCTACTACTTTATTGCAGATTTTACAGAACCGTCCAAAATGATTTATATCTTGGGTAGAGAACTCCGTTTCCTAATTTATGTTTTCAAAGAAATGATGCAGCTCCGTTTACTTTCGACGATTTTGTATATTCTTTAAGTATGGCTTCCTTCCTAATCTTTTTATTTCCTCATTTATCACATCATCAAAACCAAGCATTGCAAGTTTCCATGTTACTGTGTGTAAAGATAAGATCAAGTTGTGATGGTGTGTGATCAGTCCCTCTGATCCTGATGGCCCCAGTGACATGCTGACTGAGGAGATTTTCCTTCGTAAACTATGCCGTGAGAACTCGTGTTTCTGTGACTCTTTCTGTCCCTGAGAATCTAATTTCGCAAGTCTTTACGATCGAAAATCACCGAGATATAGAACGGAGGAATGGTTGATAATGCGTCCCGTATCATCCTGGCTCTTACTGTTATTTTTTTCCCTTTTATATATTTGTTCTGGTTCTTCAGAATTCTTTAGGAGATTGTAGAGTATCAATGCAATTATTATTTTTGTTTCTTACATTTCTTTCCCTATTGTGGTCTCTGAAAAAGCCATCCATTAGTATTTTCTGCAACTTAATGCTATCCCTTAATACTGTTTCTCTTTTGTTTTCTCCTTCTCTTCTTGTTCTCGTGTATCTCGATGAACAGGTCAGTTCAAATCTTTATATATCATGTTTCGTCTCCATTACTGCAACAATATCAGGCTCGTGTTTTCCCTAATTCGGTCCTTGAGCTGTAGCGTTTTTTCCGTGTACTTCAGTCAGTCGACATTCGTATGCGTTCGTATACAATATTTTCAGACCGAAATTGAAGTACTTACGTTCTTGACCTCCCTGACATAGTGGTAGGACTCTACGTTCTTGACTTCCCTGACATAGTGGCAGGACTCTACGTTCTTGACCTCCCTGACATAGTGGCAAGACTCTACGTTCTTGACCTCCCTGACATAGTGGCAGGACTCTACGTTCTTGACCTCTCTGACATAGTGGCAGGACTCTACGTTCTTGACCTCCCTGACATAGTGGCAGGACTCTACGTTCTTGACCTCCCTGACATAGTGGCAGGACTCTACGTTCTTGACCTCCCTGACATAGTGGCAAGACTCTACGTTCTTGACCTCCCTGACCTAGTGGCAGGACTCTACGTTCTTGACTTGCCTGACATAGTGGCAGGACTCTACGTTCTTGACCTCCCTGACATAGTGGCAGGACTCTACGTTCTTGACCTCCCTGACCTAGTGGCAGGACTGCGTTCTTGACTTCCCTGACCTTGTGGCAGGACTCTACGTTCTTGACTTCCCTGACCTAGTGGCAGGACTCTACGTTCTTGACCTCCCTGACATAGTGGCAGGACTGCGTTCCTCTCTGTTTTTTCCTTTCCCTTCTGACTGTATTACTTCGTCTTTAGTTCTCTTTCGGTCTGTCACCTCAGATGAATTCGCGTACGAATCCCTGTGTTCACGAGTGTCTTATCTTGCTAAGGTCACCTCCAGCGAGGCAGCAGCACCCGCTGTTGACGTATGCGAGGACAGTCTCGCCCAGGAAGCTCTCACTCGAGAGGTGTCCTTCATTCCCCTACTACTGAAAGTAGTGCAACCTTGGAGCTGTAGAAGCCCCTTCAGAGATAGTGTTCTGAGATTATATTATGGCAATAATACCTACCGACACACACACACACACACACACACACACACACACACACACACACACACGTATTTACTGCCAATGATCGCAGATCAAAATACATATATAGACCAAATTTTCCGTCTGTCAGAGTTACTGGTCACTTCATGACTACAAATAATAAACACATCATTACATTGCCATGAGCTTTGATAGCTATACTCTACTGACCAGCTCTCCCTTGATTGCCGAGACTGATGTATTGACCAGCTCTCCCTTGATTGCCGAGACAGATGTATTGACCAGCTCTCCCTTGATTGCCGAGACAGATGTATTGACCAGCTCTCCACAATGTTACAACTCAAGTGCTCGTCCTCTTGTATCACAGCCACGAGTCGGGACTATTTGTCTACACTGCAGAAGCCTAAGACAGTGTATTGATGTCCTCACTGTATAGCGCAAGTGTTAGCCACCCTCTCCAATTACCCCGTCACAAATAATGACCACTCTTCCCCCACACCACACTCTCAGAAAGATGGCAGTCTCCTTGATTACATCTAAAATTCAAATGGTATTAAAGGGGCGACTTATTCCCATGAAAAACTACTGGATCATCTCTCTGATAGAGAGTCAAACTGTTGTGAACAATTTCCGTTTCATCTTGTTTTTTCTTTGGAAGTATTCATGATGAGTTCGAAGCCATACGAGGTTGTGTGTAAATGACTGTCTGTATTAGTGTTGGTGAATTTTAGAGTCAACCGACTGTACGTGTTGGTAACTGGTGACTTTTGGTTTCATTTGTGGTACGCTTCTGAGGGAATCGAACAGGCATGCGAGGAGACGTGTGTCATATGTGAAGAAAGGATAGAGGTCTTGGCTGGGTGGCTAGACACGATGCAGCTGGTGAGATGACAAGTAATGGTGAAGTTGATAGTGATGAAGAATAGTGAAGCTGGTTGTATCCCACTGGGAAGCGTGCACAGTAGTGGAATACATCTGAAGTACATGATACACATGACTTATTTCCATCTTGTGTCTTGATTAGACATCTACACAGATTTCCATGTTTTATCTCTCTTGTATTTTATCATTATGTTTCCGAACAGATGTTAGAGGAAGAGTTAGAGTAAACAGATATGATACATCAAAGATATAGGACATTTCGAAGGGACTCAGTAGTCTGTTACTGTTTGAATTCCTTTGTACCACTAGGGAGAATTACGATGGTTAGTTCGTCGGGACATTTGAATAATCGCACAGTAAAAGATATCATCTTTATGCATCGTATGAGATTCATGTTCGTATATCCCCGCTTGAGAACCGGGAGCCCAGGACACTTTCCTCCGCCGTCTTACATCCAGCGTTACTGAGGGACCGCTGACGACTCGTCTTCGTCACCCTTATCATGATGGAGGAGCTCATGTTGTCGTCTGTCTCGCGAGGATAACAACCGAAGACACAAACGCCACCTGACGAGGGGGGGGATTTAGGCGACCGAGTGACGTATCCATGTGTAATATCATCGATGGTGGTCATACGTGTGTTGTAACAGCGTTGATCCGACATATTGGCAGATCACGATGGCATTTCAAGTTTCAGCACCTTTACCATAAAATGCAAAGTGGGAAGCAACCAATATCCAGCCGTGATTGATGGCCTGGCTGGGGGTGGTTTAGGGGTTGGATGGGAGCAGGGTGGTGGCACTAGGGAGGGGCAGACTGGGGTGAGGGTGGAAGAGCGGGGAAGGGGGAGAGAGGTAGGCGTAGTCAGATTAGGATGATGGAGGAGGGAGGGCAGAAGTAGCTTGTTTAGGACGGATCGAATGAATCATGGCGAAAGATTTCCTGGCAAGAGTGGAAGTTGTGAACATCTTACATAAGACGAAGTGGCAAGGCGTCAAGAAAGGGATAGTAGTGTTATGGAAGGGTTAGTTCTCACTGTATGGCCCGAGGTGAGATGGTGAAGGACTAGCAAAATGCCTACATAGTGTCTTTATGTAAAGGGAAATGGGATGAAATTGAATGCTTGAATTGCAGAGTTAAAAGTCTGTTGAGTTTACCTTTTAAATTGTATTGGAGAGTTGTGATCGAGTAGGTGGCATGTATAGAACGTCAGGGTGGGGGAGAAAAAATGCGGTGTCAGGAGTGGTCAAGGATGTGTGGAAGTTGGGACGAGGATGTGATGTGGAAGGAAAAATGCTAGTCGCAGTGAAAAATTTTAATCGGGAGAGAAAGTCGTGTATGCGAGTATATACGAGTAGAAGGGGAGAAGGATGAGCGGTTCCAGGTAAAGGTTCATCTGCGCCAAACGTATGTGATGATACCGTGGCTGTTTAATCGGTTCGTGGTTGGGGTGGTAAGTGATGTAGATGTAAGGATCTTGGAGGAAGGGGCAGGTCTACAGTATACTAGGATTGGGCGGGAGAGTCCGAAAGATGAGTCAGTTGTTTGCGAATGACACCGCTTTGATGGCAGATTCGAGGAACTCGCGAGATAGGTGACAGATTGGGAGTGTGTGAAAAGAGGAAATCAAGAGTCAGTGTGAATGGAAAAAAAAAATATGAGGTGTTGCAGGAGGGCAAGAGTGGATGGGTTAAGCTTAAGTGGTAGGAATCTGTAGGAAGTTGAGTGTTTCAGGCACCTGGTAGTGGACAAGACAGTGGATGATTAGTATGTTGTGGGTGCACTGAGGAGTGTGTAGAGAGAGAGAAAGAGATCATTATGTGTTAAAGCAAAGATATAGATATGTTTAAAGGTGATTTGGCGCGATAGTGTTGTATAGTTGCATAATACGGGAGAGGGTGAGCGTGCTGGAAATGGCATGCCTGAGGACATTATGTATTGTGTGGAAGGTTGATCGTACAAGGACAGACGGTGAAAGAGCGAGGTGCGGTCATAAGCGCCGGCAGATTGATAAAGCTGACCAAGGTATGCCGAAGTGGTTTGGACGTATGGAGAAGATGAGTGAGGAAAGACTAACGAAGAAGTTCTACGTGGCAGAAGTGAGGAAAATGAGAAGAAGACCAAGGAGGATATAGAGGGATGGAATGAAAGAGGCTTTAACTCGGGAGGGTGAGAGGCATGTACAGGAAAGAGCAATCAGTAATCCTCTTGACAGCTAGGTGGGCATTACCTTTAACATACCATCTACCAGAACGAAAGAGAGACAGAGAGATACTGTTGCAATCTTACTAATTCCATACAACTGCTGCTATTTCTCTTACGCACAAGCTCACGCAAAGTCCTTACCAACATTCAGAACTCCCCCCCCCCCCATTCCCCCAACACACACACACACACACACACACACACACATACACACACACACACACACACACACCTTAGAGCGTGAAAACTCTCCATCTTCCCCTGTTTACTACATTTTATATTTTTTCTAAATCCTTAGATGCTGGATAAATATACACATTGTTTTCATTCTTCAGACCCCCCTCCACTACCTGCTTGGACGCAAGAACTTCAAGTGACTCTTCCCTCCCTAAGCCCACCTTGTTTTCCCCTATAGAAGATTCACAAGATCCGTTTACCACATTCACTCTTACTCATATCATACACCTCGCCAGCTATGCTAAGGAGACTTAGTCTATGATTTTTACAACAGTCTTTTAATTCCTTTCAATTATATAGAGTGTCCCTGTAGGAAACGCGACAGTTTTGATAGATTCCATTAATGATATCAAATAACTGATATTCTAGTTACGAAATTTGTGATTGATAGTGATTAAAGTGTGACAGGCACCTTTCATGTTTAGTTAATTGGTAATCATCAAGAAAATGTTTTGGGAGTATTGCAATTTATCTTGTGATGAATATTTCCCAATCCAGTAATGATTATTCATTATATAATGAAAGAATCTTATCAGAGCCATCATGTTCACCTTTGGAAATTTCTTCCTGTAACCAGATATTAGAGGCACGTGATCACTGTGTGGCCGTTGGCAACTCAAGGATGGGCCGATTTGATAACTGTTTCTCTCCCTACACCTCAAAGGAACTCTATATCTCTACCCTCTTATGTCTTTCCAATAAGTATAACAACCTGACACTTCTTGAAAAACAGGTTTATAACTTCCTCCAAAGCTCATGAATACTTTCCCTTATCTATTTTTTTCTTTTCCTTTTCATTAATCTCTCCATGTTTTAAGTAAGGCCCGACCTTGATATGAACTTTAGTCCTTGACGTAATAAAAAAAACAGGTTATTGTCAACACGCTGCGTTCGAATGGCTGATCCTGTTGCTTGCCAAACCTGCCTTCGTGGTAGCAAGTCTACTTTATTCAGTTGTAGCTGGGTTACCCGGTTAATACGTAAAGAAATAGCCCCCATTGGCTTCAATATAGCCTTCAAGGTAAATGAGTAACATGCATATCTTCAAGTCTGAACCAGTAAAGGCTAGGGATGACCTTCTATAACCTCAATATGCCCTTCAAGGCTAACGTTCAGTAGCGTAATATCTTACCTAGATTCTGTAGTACCCACACCCAGAATCTGGGGCCTCTTAGTGATACATAAGGCTTTAGTTGATCTAAATATTGAAATTGGCCTATGATGCCAGGCTCTGGTACCCTTGGAACCTTGCCTTTCATCCTGAGTACCTTCATTATCATGTGAGGATGATAGGTTGCCCATTTTGAATGAGTGTAGTGGACTACGTGTTAATCTGTAAGGCTGGGTTGGCCTTAAGTAGCCTTACGAAGGCCATCATCGCCACCGAGCTGTAACCTCAAAACCTACTTGCCCAGGTTCTGGAGTACTTACACTCAAACTCATGGGCCTTTGGGTGCTCCGTGAACTGTAGTGAGTCTGGATCTTTAAAGTTGGCCTTTGTAAGCCTTCAAGGCCAGATTCCAGTGCCCTTGGATTCTACCGCTGTAGGTACAGGCTGCTGGGTTCATTGAGTCGAGTGAGTGCCTTTTGTGGAATCAAAACGACTTTTAGCTTCAACAAGCAATAAGCGTGAAATCTTATCCGATATATAGATGTACCTACTATCTAGATGCTGCGTGAAGCTGTAGTAATTATCAACTTTTAAAAAGGTGGTCTTTGCTGGCCTTTAAGGCCGTACTCCTGCCTTTGATCCTAAGGGACCTTTGTTATAATATCAGTTCACCTATTTCGCGAGAGTGTCCTGAATTTAGTACAGTCTATAAGGCTGGAGTGATATTTGGTGGCTTGAAAACGGTCTTGGAAGCCAGAATGCACGAACCTAAAACCTAAAGACCAAATTCTGAAGTATCTACGCCCAGAATCCAGGGCCTCTTGGTGCTACAGTCTGGCCTTGAATAAGGTCCCCACAGACAGACTCACAACCACATGAAACTGTGAATACCGGGAATATCAACAACGAAGTACTATAATGCTCCTCCGGTTATCATTCACTTAAGTACTGACGTCAATAGAAGAGTTTGTTGAGAGATTAGATTCTTGGTATATGGCCAGATGGACTTCAAAAAAAAAAAAAAAGGATGAAATTCTCAAATATGAAATGCTGGATATAGGCATACGCCTGCCAAGTGTCTGGTTGCTCGAGGCGGAAGTATATGTATGGAATTCTTTTGTGATTAGTGGGGGAAAAAAGGATATATGAGAAGAACAGATATATCTCGCTCCCTAGGAGAGGGCAAGTATCATTGAGCCGTCTGGTTCTACTGTAAAGTGGTTCCATGTGTTTAGTGTATCACTTGGTTATACTGTACAGTGTTTCCATGTGTCTAGTGTGTCACTTGGTTGTACTGCACAGTAGTTCCATGTGTCTAGTGTGTCGTCTGGTTGCACTGTACAGTGGTTCCATGTGTCTAGTGTGTCACTTGGTTCTACTGGACAGTAGTTCCATGTGTCTAGTGTGTCACTTGGTTGTACTGGACAGTAGTTCCATGTATCTAGTGTTGTACTGTACAGTGGTTGTGTGTCTAGTGTGTTTCTTGGTTGTATCGAGCTGTGGTTATGTGTACCTAGTGTGTTGTTTGGTTATGATGCCGAAAGTAATGTAATATCTAAGAGTAATGTACTATTATTATATGTTGAGCATTAACTCCACATCTGCTTTTCAAAAGATTTGTTTCCCGTTATCTCTAAGTCTTTGAACATCCGACTGCATAGATTTTGCCTTATATAAATTTGTGTGTGTGTGTGTGTGTGTGTGTGTGTGTGTGTGTGTGTGTGTGTGTGTGTGTGTGTTACCGGCATCCACCTGCTTAAGGTTACAACGTGAATGAAAAAGTCACTTTTGGTGAGGTTGTGTCGTTGGAAATTTAGTTTCGTGGAAGAACTTCTCATTCCGAAGGCGTCCCCATATCCCTGCTGATGGAAATATTGCAACCTTGGGCTGCAAAACCCTTCCGAAAGAAGTTCTAGGTAACGCTTGGAATCTTCATAGAAATTTGTCTTAGGGTAATTACACACACACACACACACACACACACACACACACACACACACACACACTTATTATTTCATACTTGCTTGTCGTTTTTTGCGTTAGCGACAGGAAAGGACTCGGAGATGGCCTCATTCGCTCACATCCACTGCCTAACTTAACAATGCACCGAAACCATACACCTCTGTCCATAAGTAGGTCCACAGACCTGTCCCTTCGTTTGTCCTGACCTCTTCATACCCCGTTGTTTAGCCCATTGATAACAGATATCCCCCTCTATACCATATGACTCCAATTTCCTTTATCCTTTGCACGCCTCACACCCTCCTGCTTGCTTGTTCAGACCCCAAACACAGAATTTCTTTCCATCCTTCTACTTCCTCATTGGTCTCCTCCATTTCCTTCTTCCTTCACCTTAGACTTGTATAACCTCGTAATCAGCCACTCCCCACTCATCCTCTGTATATATTGAAGCCATATCATACACCGTCTTCACCTTTCTCATACTCCTCTTGCTACCACACCTCTCTCTCTTATTCTATCAACCCTCTTCCGTACTTCCTCATCAAACATATACCATCTTTGCCCCTACAGATAGTGATCTCTCTTTCCACACTCATCAGTGCGTCCAATACCTTAGCCCCCTGCCTACCCTATGGTTCATTTCAGCTCCCATCGTTCCATTCGCTGTGATGTCCACTCCTAGGTATATATAACAATCCACTTCTCCAGCTACTTTCCATTCAGACTTACATTCCAAATACCTTGTCTCTTTCCTCTGCTAGATCTGATAACCTTGCATTTATCCACATTTACTCTCAGTTCGCTTCTTTCAGACATTTTCCCAAACTGAGACACCAGCCTCTGCAGTTTCTCAATAGGATCTGCAACCAGCACCGTGTCATCAGCAAACAATAGCTAATTCATCTCCTAGGACATCCACTCCCAGCAGACTGCTTACCTACCCCTCTCTCCAAAACCCTTGCAAGTTACCTCCCTCATCAACCCATCCACACATCATCTGCCACTCCTGAAACCACATTGCTCCTCTCTAGTCCCAAGCTCAATGCATGCCACCAACATCTTTATCACCACCATCCCATACAACTAACCAGGTACACTCAACAAACTTAGACCTCTGCAGTTTGTGCCGTTTGAACATTCACTTCTTCCTTTTCCTTTATACATTACTGCTATATAGGCATTCTGCCAGTTCTCAGGCTCTCCATCATGAGTCATACATGACCTGAGAATCCTTTCTCCTTTCTTGAGAAATTCGATTGCAGTCCCATCCACTTCGGCCACCTTGCCGCACTTGATCTTTTGCAAGGTTTTCACCACCTCTTCTCTCTTCACTAAACCACCTGACATGACTTTCACTTCCTATACCACCCCGACCCAGACACCTCACATATGAAATGCAACACGCAACCATCATGCATATAAGAAACGAACTCGAAAATTTTATAGTACATAGAGCATAGAAAGTAAGAGAAAACACTTTTACTTTCTCCTTTACTTTTTATGTTCTGTGTACTGTGGGATTTTTCGAGTTCGTTTCTTATATGCATGATGGTTGCGTTTTACATTTTGTATCCAAATTTTGGAAAGTTTTTTCTTTTTTTTACATTCCTGATGATGCCTCTGTGATGGCGAAAACTTGACTCAAATAACATGGATGAGTTTGGACAACTGGTGTTTAAACCCCCACCTAATGTTAATGATATTGAGAAAAGTAGAGAACATAAAAGATGATTAATAACTCTAGATATGCAGTTGTATTCATTTCCATATACATTAGAAAAAATCTTCTCAACTTTAATATATATATATATATATATATATATATATATATATATATATATATATATATATATATTTATATATTTATTATACTTTGTCGCTGTCTCCCGCGTTTGCGAGGTAGCGCAAGGAAACAGACGAAAGAAATGGCCCAACCCCCCCCCATACACATGCATATACATACGTCCACGCACGCAAATATACATACCTACACAGCTTTCCATGGTTTACCCCAGACGCTTCACATGCCTTGATTCAATCCACTGACAGCACGTCAACCCCGATATACCACATCGCTCCAATTCACTCTATTCCTTGCCCTCCTTTCACCCTCCTGCATGTTCAGGCCCCGATCACACAAAATCTTTTTCACTCCATCTTTCCACCTCCAATTTGGTCTCCCTCTTCTCCTCGTTCCCTCCACCTCTGACACATATATCCTCTTGGTCAATCTTTCCTCACTCATTCTCTCCAGGTGCCCAAACCACTTCAAAACACCCTCTTCTGCTCTCTCAACCACGCTCTTTTTATTTCCACACATCTCTCTTACCCTTACGTTACTCACTTGATCAAACCATCTCACACCACACATTGTCCTCAAACATCTCATTTCCAGCACATCCATCCTCCTGCACACAACTCTATCCATAGCCCACGCCTCGCAAGCATACAACATTGTTGGAACCACTATTCCTTCAAACATACCCATTTTTGCTTTTCGAGATAATGTTCTCGACTTCCACACATTCTTCAAGGCCCCCAGAATTTTCGCCCCCTCCCCCACCCTATGATCCACTTCCGCTTCCATGGTTGCATCCGCTGCCAGATCCACTCCCAGATATCTAAAACACTTCACTTCCTCCAGTTTTTCTCCATTCAAACTCACCTCCCAATTGACTTGACCCTCAACCCTACTGTACCTAATAACCTTGCTCTTATTCACATATACTCTTAACTTTCTTCTTCCACACACTTTACCAAACTCAGTCACCAGCTTCTGCAGTTTCTCACATGAATCAGCCACCAGCGCTGTATCATCAGCGAACAACAACTGACTCACTTCCCAAGCTCTCTCATCCCCAACAGACTTCATACTTGCCCCTCTTTCCAAAACTCTTGCATTTACCTCCCTAACAATATATATATATATATATATATATATATATATATATATATATATATATATATATATATGTATATATATTTTTTTTTTTCTTTTTTTTTTTTTTTTTTTTTGCTTTGTCGCTGTCTCCCGCGTTTGCGAGGTAGCGCAAGGAAACAGACGAAAGAAACGGCCCAACCCACCCCCATACACATGTATATACATACACGTCCACACACGCAAATATACATACCTATACATCTCAATGTATACATATATATATATACACACACAGACTTATACATATATACACATGTACATAATTCATACTGGTTGCCTTTATTCATTCCCATCGCCACCTCGCCACACATGGAATAACAACCCCCTCCCCCCCTCATGTGTGCGATGTAGCGCTAGGAAAAGACAACAAAGGCCGCTTTCGTTCACACTCAGTCTCTAGCTGTCATTTAATAATGCACCGAAACCACAGCTCCCTTGCCACATCTAGGCCCCACAGAACTTTCCATGGTTTACCCCATACGCTTCACATGCCCTGGTTCAGTCCATTGACAGCACGTCGACCCCGGTATACCACATCGTTCCAATTAACTCTATTCCTTGCACGCCTTTCACCCTCCTGCATGTTCAGGCCCGATCACTCAAAATCTTTTTCACCCCATCTTTCCACCTCCAATTTGGTCTTCCACTTCTCCTCGTTCCCTCCAACTCTGACACATATATCCTCATGGTCAATCTTTCCTCACTCATTCTCTCCATGTGACCAAACCATTTCAAAACACCCTCTTCTGCTCTCTCAACCACACTCTCTTTATTACCACACATCTCTCTTACCCTGTTATTACTTACTCGATCAAACCACCTCACACCACATATTGTCCTCAAACATCTCATTTCCAGCACATCCACCCTCCTCCGCACTACTCTATCTATAGCCCACGCCTAGCAACCATACAACATTGTTAGAACCATTATTCCTTCAAACATATCCATATTTGCTTTCCGAGATAATGTTCTCGACTTTCACACATTCTTCAACGCTCCCAGAACTTTCGCCCCCTCCCCCACCCTATGATTCACTTCCGCTTCCATGGTTCCATCCGCTGCCAAATCCACTCCCAGATATCTAAAACCTTCACTTCCTCCAGTTTTTCTTCATTCAAACTTACCTCCCAATTGACTTGTCCCTCAACCCTTGTACCTAATAACCTTGCTCTTATTCACATTTACTTTCAACTTTCTTCTTTCACACACTTTACCAAACTCAGTCACCAGCTTCTGCAGTTTCTCACATGAATCAGCCACCAGCGCTGTATCATCAGTGAACAACAACTGACTCACTTCCCAAGCTCTCTCATCCACAACAGACTGCATACTTGCCCCTCTTTCCAAAACTCTTGCATTCACCTCCCTAACAACCCCATCTATAAACAAATTAAACAACCATGGAGACATCACACGCCCCTGCCGCAAACCTACATTCACTGAGAACCAATCACTTTCCTCTCCGCACACATGCCTTACATCCTCGATAAAAACTTTTTATTGCTTCTAACAACTTGCCTCCCACTCCATATATTTTTAATACCTTCCACAGAGCATCTCTATCAACTCTATCATATGCCTTCTCCAGATCCATAAATGCTACATACAAATCCATTTGCTTTTCTAAATATTTTTCGCATACATTCTTCAAAGCAAACACCTGATCCACACATCCTTTACCACTTCTGAAACCACACTGCTCTTCCCCAGTCTGATGCTCTGTACATGCCTTCTCCCTCACAATCAATACCCTCCCATATAATTTCCCATGAATACTCAGTAAACTTATACCTCTGTAATTTGAGCACTCACTTTTATCCCCTTTGCCTTTGTACAATGGCACTATGCAAGCATTCCGCCAATCCTCAGGCACCTCACCGTGAGTCATACATACATTAAATAACCTTACCAACCAGTCAACAATACAGTCACCCCCTTTTTTAATAAATTCCGCTGCAATACCATCCAAACCCGCTGCCTTGCCGGCTTTCATCTTCCGCAAATCTTTTACTACCTCTTCTCTGTTTACCAAATCATTCTCCCTAACCCTCTCACTTTGCACACCACCTCGACCAAAACACCCTATATCTGCCACTCTATCATCAAACACATTCAACAAACCTTCAAAATACTCACTCCATCTCCTTCTCACATCACCACTACTAGTTATCACCTCCCCATTAGCCCCCTTCAATGAAGTTCCCATTGTTTTCCCTTGTCTTACACACATTATTTACCTCCTTCCAAAACATCTTTTTTTTCTCCCTGAAATTTAATGATACTCTCTCACCCCAACTCTCATTTGCCCTCTTTTTCACCTCTTGCACCTTTCTCTTGACCTCCTGCCTCTTTCTTTTATACATCTCCCAGTCATTTTCATTATTTCCTTGCAAAAATCGTCCAAATGCCTCTCTCTTCTCTTTTACTATCAATCTTACTTCGTCATCCCACCACTCACTACCCTTTCTAATCTGCCCACCTCCCACGCTTCTCATGCCACGAGCATCTTTTGCGCAAGCCATCACTGCTTCCCTAAATTCATCCCATTCCTCCCCCACTCCCCTTATGTCCTTTGTTCTCATCTTTTTCCATTCTGTACTCATTTTCTCCTGGTACTTCCTCACACAAGTCTCCTTCCCAAGCTCACTTACTCTCACCACTCTCTTCACCCCATCATTTTCTCTTCT
Source organism: Panulirus ornatus (assembly GCF_036320965.1). Lineage (NCBI taxonomy): Eukaryota > Metazoa > Arthropoda > Malacostraca > Decapoda > Palinuridae > Panulirus > Panulirus ornatus. Next base: position 53,488,189 of record NC_092242.1, read on the forward strand.
TTTCTGAAAACCTGTACAAGTCTTCACCTTCGCCTCCACAAGATAATGATCAGACATCCCTCCAGTTGCACCTCTCAGCACATTAACATCCAAAAGTCTCTCTTTCGCGCGCCTATCAATTAAAAGCACGTAATCCAGTTACGCTCTCTGGCCATCTCTCCTACTTACATACGTATACTTATGTATATCTCTCTTTTTAAACCAGGTATTCCAATCACCAGTCCTTTTTCAGCACATAAATCTACAAGCTCTTCACCATTTCCATATACAACACTGAACACCCCATGTACACCAATTATTCCCTCAACTTCCACATTACTCGCCTTTGCATTCAAATCACCCATCACTATAACCCGGTCTCGTGCATCAAAACTACTAACACACTCATTCAGCTGCTCCCAAAACACTTACCTCTCATGATCTTTCTTATCATGTCCAGGTGCATATGCACCAATAATCACCCATCTCTCTCCATCAACTTTCAGTTTTACCCATATCAATCTAGATTTTACTTTCTTACACTCTATCACATACTCCCACCACTCCTGTTTCAGTAGTGCTACTCCTTCCCTTGCTCTTGTCCTCTCACTAACCCCTGACTTTACTCCCAAGACATTCCCAAACCACTCTTCCCCTTTACCCTTGAGCTTCGTTTCACTCAGAGCCAATACATCCAGGTTCCTTTCCTCAAACATACTACCTATCTCTCCTTTTTTCTCATCTTGGTTACATCCACACACATTTAGACACCCCAATCTGAGCTTTCGAGGAGGATGAGCACTCCCCGCGTGACTCTTTCTTCTGTTTCCCCTCTCAGAAAGTTAAAATACAAGGAGGGGAGGGTTTCCAGCCCCCTGCTCCCGTCCCCTTTAATCGCCTTCCACGACACGTTAGGAATGCGTGGGAAGTATTCTTTCTCCCCTATCCCCAGGGATATATATATATATATATATATATATATATATATATATATATATATATATATATATATATATATATATATATATATATATATTAAATCATAAGTATTTCATCATTGTTTTCGAAACTTCAGTTATAACCAGAATTAACCTTATTACATTAACATTTATAAATTGATTCTTTCTCATTATTCAGAAATTAACTTCATTTGTTTGATAAAAATTTAGAACACATCTGGTAAAATCAGTCACTCTGTGCAGTGATTTATGTGATTAATGCAGAACAATAATGTTTTATGAATAATCCATACGTGATACTCATATATATATATATATATATATATATATATATATATATATATATATATATATATATATATATATATATAATATATTTTTTTTTTTTTTTTTTTTTTCTTACTATTTGCCATTTCCCGCGTTAGCGAGGTAGCGTTAAGAACAGAGAACTGGGCCTTAGAGGGAATATCCTCACCTGACCCCCTTCTCTGTTCCTTCTTTTGGAAAATTAAAAAAAACAAGAAAGGGGAGGATTTCCAGCCACCCGCTCCCTCCCCTTTTAGTCGCCTTCTACGACACGCAGGGAATACGTGGGAAGTATTCTTTCTCCCCTATCCCTAGGGATAATATATATATATATATATATATATATATATATATATATATATATATATATATATATATATATATATATATATATTTCTTTTGCTTTGTCGCTGTCTCCCGCGTTTGCTAGGTAACGCAAGGAAACAGACGAAAGAAATAGCCCAACCCACCCCTATACACATGTATATACATACACGTCCACACACGCAAATATACATACCTATACATCTCAATGTACACATATATATACACACACAGACATATACATATATACACATGTACATGATTCATACTGTCTACCTTTATTTATTCCCATCGCCACCTCGCCACACATGGAATAACATCCCCTTCCCCCCTCATGTGTGCGAGGTAGCGCTAGGAAAAGACAACAAAGGCCCCATTCGTTCACACTCAGTCTCTAGCTGTCATGCAATAATGCCCGAAACCACAGCTCCCTTTCCACATCCAGGCCCCACACACCTTTCCATGGTTTACCCCAGACGCTTCACATGCCCTGATTCAATCCATTGACAGCACGTCGACCCCGGTATACCACATCGATCTAATTCACTGTATTCCTTGCCCGCCTTTCACCCTCCTGCATGTTCAGGCCCCTATCACTCAAAATCTTTTTCATTCCATCTTTCCACCTCCAATTTGGTCTCCCACTTCTCGTTCCCTCCACCTCCGACACATATTTCCTCTTGGTCAATCTTTCCTCACTCATTCTCTCCATGTGCCCAAACCATCTCAAAACACCCTCTTCTGCTCTCTCAACCACGCTCTTTTTATTTCCACGCATCTCTCTTACCGTTACATTACTTACTCGATCAAACCACCTCACACCACATATTGTCCTCATTTCCAGCACATCTCATTTCCAGCACATCCACCCTCCTGCGCACAACTCTATCCAAAGCCCACGCTATATTATCCCTGGGGATAGGGGAGAAAGAATACCTCCCACGTATTCCCTGCTTGTCGTAGAAGGCGACTGAAAGGGAAACAAACAAACAGAGAGACAAAGGGTCAGAAAGGGTAGCTTACCAAGGTCGTACTCGTGTTGGTAGTAATGTATCAGTGCAACCAAATAGATACATGGCTCAAAATTCCTCAGCGTTTGTGTGTGGAGGATATAACACATCTCTACTGGAGCTCATTAAAGAAATGAGAGAATCCCTTGGTTGAAAATGTACACTGCTCAGCTAATGGTAGACGAACTAACTGTCGACTGGTGAGTTTACCAATGACGAGTGGTGATCACTGGAGTGGCAGATGTTAGTTACTAGTATATCCTGGTGAGTGGGGTCACTGGCTCTCATACATCTAGCCTCACACACGGTTCTTGCCCACTGAGAGAGAGGCTTGCCACCTTGTGAACGACTCACAGAGGCGTGCGACACATTAAGAGGTACTGAGAGAGGTTTGCAGCAGAGCAAGGTCTGCTGAGAGAGGCATGCAACATTTTATAATCTTTTAGAGAAGTTTGAAGTATATGAAGGGCTGCTGTGAGAGACTTATATCACGATAAGGACTGCAGAGAGGGGCTGGCAACATGTTAAGGATAATTGATAAAGGCTTGCAACGAATTAAGGGCTACTGAGAGAGGCTTGCAACGCAATAACGATTACTTAGAAATGCTTTCAACAGATTAAAGGCTGCTGAGAGGCGCTTGCAACACAGTAAGGATTACGTACAAAGGCTTGCAACGAATTGAGGGTTACTGACAGAGGCCTGAAACACATTAAGAGCAACTGAGAGAGGTTTGAAACACATTAAGGACTGCTGAGTCGTGCTTGCAACGCATTAAGGGCTACTGAGAGGGACTTGGAATACATTAGGGGGTTATTGAAAGAGGCTTGCAACACATTACTTGTTACTGGGAGAGGGACTCGCAACACATTAAGGACAACTGAAAGAGGATTGCAACGCATTAAAAGCTACTCAGAGAGGCTTTACAGCGCGCTCATCCCTACGACTCTGATCTCTTCACTGTCACAGACGGCTTTGAGAGGATCTAATGGTCTGATGCTGCTTGAATTCTTTTGTGATCCTTTACATATCCTTGTGAATCTTTGTCGTCTCTTTTCTTTATTTGTTTGTTGCGTTTTTGCTCGTCTCTGAAGAATGAGACGTCATCGACAAGTTGTGTATGGTTGTAGGAACTTTTGGGAACTCATCTCATTGAAATGGAGAGTTTGTAACTCCCATATGATGCGCAGGAGTTCCTTGAAAACTCGCACATCATTGAAACAGTTAAATGTAATCGTATAATTTCAATAGTTAAGTGTAATCGTATGATTTCATTAAGTTAAATATAATCGTATGTTTTCATTAAAAAAAAAAAAAACGCCTTTTTTATTGAGAATTGATGTTTATAGAGCTAAATGATTCACCTCTTGTTGTCAAGACAGAAAATGTGATGTGTGATTATTTGATCATAACGAGTTAGAAATATGAAAGAATATGAGAAATGGAAAATTGGAACTGTACAGATGCAAGAATAGTCTCCTTTAAACAATATATTCACAACAGTCTTCCAAAAGAGCGACTTACTTGATGCAGAACTTAATTTTGATTGGAATTTATATACAGTTTCAGCAAAGGTTGGATTATCCGGACTGAGATTTTGAGAAGTCTGGAGATGGATGTGAAATAAATTAGATTGATGAGTTCACCTATTATGGGTCTCTCTGTAACGTTTCGATTCAGAGGAAATCGTTGCCACGTCTTTTAGCTATGAAAGTTGTAAGATAAATCACAAAATCAGGAGGTAATTTCATTATTTGACTCTTACTTCCGAGCGCTGTCCGTTGAGCTGGTGCTGCCATCTGTTGGCGTTTGTGAAATTCGAGAGCGTTTCCATCCGTCTTCTCGTGTAATCTAATAATCGTACTAATGTTACTAAACTTCATAAATCTTACGGGCTATACCGGGTCTCCTGACCCAATTCGTCTTGGTCTTCTTGTAATAATGAATACGACTGAGAGTCAAAACACAAGCATCGTCGTACCCGTTGTTTAAACATCTTTATTATACGTTTTCTGAAGTCTTGGTAGCTGTTAGCTGTTGCCACCAACCAGACTGTAATATTCATTTTTCATTTCATCAAAGCTTTCCGCTACCTTATTAGGTGTCTGAGTTGTCGTCGTTGGAGCCTGAATTAAACCAATTTTCGCCGGGCAGGACGTCTTCAGCCATGAATGTATTGCTCCGGGCGCGGCCTTCTGGTTCCACACCAATAACAAGCGCCGCCAACTGTCTGCTCCAATCTGGCTTACACGAACGGCGGGAGCCCAAGTCGGAATTCGGATCCCCTCCAGACACAACTGACGGTCAAAGCCCAGGAATAATCTAATATTGTATACCGAATACCCAGACTCAGGATATGGCGGAATGTTAACAAGATAACGTAGATAAGAGGACTGGAGCATTGTAGATACGATATTTACGAAGCGTGTACGAAAGAAATGACTCAGTAGGTCAGTGATTGCCGAGAGGCGATCGGTAACAAGAGGACCCCATTGAGTGCTGGATGTTGTGGCAAGTGGGAGGAAAGCCATGGCATCCGTCAAAATGAACTCGATCCTTTATTGCATTGTTCTCAGTGACTACGATCCGTTTGGGAACACTGTTAGCCTGAGCCATTATATCTCACAGTCTACGAGCAGTGTTGTGTCAGGACAGAACAAATTTCTTGTCATTGCATAGAACTCAAGGATGTAATGACCACCGTCATTGTTACCTGTGCTGTCACTCCCCTAAGGAGAGGCCATCGAAACGCTGAGTTGTTAATCAGTTTGTGTACTACAAAACTAAGACAACTGTGAGATTAGTGACATATTAAACAGACGATATAAACCTCACTAACTTGTGTTTAACAAGAACTCACTCATTTTGGACAACATGTGTGTCCACACCCAAGGAAAACCTACTTAGAAGCGAGAGAGGCTACGTGGCGGGTGTGATGGCCAGAGGTCCTGCAGAACCTGCATCCCTGTTCATGTTAGGAAGACCATGGCTGTATATCTAGTGAGGGTTTAGTGTTAGGAAGACCATGGCTGTATATCTAGTGAGGGTTTAGTGTTAGGAAGACCATGGCTGTATATCTAGTGAGGGTTTAGTGTTAGGAAGACCATGGCTGTATATCTAGTGAGGGTTTAGTGTTAGGAAGACCATGGCTGTATATCTAGTGAGGGTTTAGTGTTAGGAAGACCATGGCTGTATATCTAGTGAGGGTTTAGTGTTAGGAAGACCATGGCTGTATATCTAGTGAGGGTTTAGTGTTAGGAAGACCATGGCTGTATATCTAGTGAGGGTTTAGTGTTAGGAAGACCATGGCTGTATATCTAGTGAGGGTTTAGTGTTAGGAAGACCATGGCTGTATATCTAGTGAGGGTTTAGTGTTAGGAAGACCATGGCTGTATATCTAGTGAGGGTTTAGTGTTAGGAAGACCATGGCTGTATATCTAGTGAGGGTTTAGTGTTAGGAAGACCATGGCTGTATATCTAGTGAGGGTTTAGTGTTAGGAAGACCATGGCTGTATATCTAGTGATGGTTTAGTGTTAGGAAGACCATGGCTGTATATCTAGTGAGGGTTTAGTGTTAGGAAGACCATGGCTGTATATCTAGTGAGGGTTTAGTGTTAGGAAGACCATGGCTGTATACCTAGTGAGGGTGTAATGTTAGGAAGACCATGGCTGTATACCTAGTGATGGTGTAGTGTTAGGAAGACTATGGCTGTATACCTAGTGATGGTGTCATCAGTCTCCGAATGATTTTGAACAGTTGAAGGAGATCCAGGTTGTCCACCTCTATCAGCTGGTGATTCTGAATTCAACCTTATGACCTTAATGACCCTGGAGGTTGATAGGCTCAAGGCCGAAATAACCAGGCCACCAACTTGGGGAGGAAATAATTTATGGTTGGCATTGAGGAGTGGGAATCGACTTCCTGTCGGTACATCATTAACTATGTTTTCAAGGATCCACCATGAGCACTTTCATTGCCTCACACCCACCTGCCCATCGTGGTGCCATGTTCAGTTACATCGTAGACTGGCTCCAATGGATGCTGTACCAACAACACCTAATCTCCTCACTTACAGGACTCACAGACTAGTCAGTGTCCTCCACCTGCTCATATGGTTGACCAAGGGTGTCATCTCTCATGTGAGACACGTTTAATGACAACAAGCCAATCAGGGTCTTAGCCTAAAGCACTGGACACTTATCTCCATCGTTCACAAAGTACAACGTGTCCAGGATCAGGATGACTTATGCTTGTGATGGATCGTAGGTGAGTGTGTGCCGACAGCTGGTCGCTTCCCTGAATCTTCCATACTCATTTATATGGATTATAGCCAGCTGCAGCGCCTGCCTCGCCCCCACCTTCGTCTATATGCAAATACCAGATGGTTTGTCAAACGAAAAATAGATGGAAATTTTTTTATTTCCAATCTTCGACTTTCAACCTTCATGTCTCGGTATACTATACAGCTGAGATCATGTGTGTGTGTGACCATGGCACACTGTGTGACACACGGTGATGGTTTACACCAGCTGGCAACAGTGGGTGAAAGAAGGAAGTAAACCACCAGCTGTCTGTCACTAGTGGGAGCCACCCTGCATGTGTCCCGGACCACTTCACACGTGTCACACTGCCCACGTAATGGAGCGTCCCCAACCGTACACCTGTGTCAGCCTGGCCACCTCCTAGTTACCTGTGCCACGTGATCCTAACTACTGGTTACCTTGGGCCCTCCACCACGTCATCCTAGCCACTGGTTACCTGTGACCCTTCACCACGTCATCCTAGTTACTAATTGCCTATGGCCTCCACCACGTCATCCCAGGGGATGGTACTACAGATGTCGACTTGTGAACCAGCGTGAATTCTAAGCAGAGTCAGAAGCCACAGTCACAGCTTCTGTCTACCCCAGGGCCTGAATGACACCCCTAGCGCGAGGGTTCGGGTTTACACATCCGGTGACTTGGATTCACGAACGCATTCATTGGGTTCAGGACGGCGTACGACTTCTCCAGGCCTCATGTTCCCGTCCGCCGTAACGAGGGGCGCGTGGTCGTGGTGGAGACGACCAGTGTGCCAGTATTGAACCGCTTTGAGAGTCAGCTTGTCCCTAAAGTAGTTCCAGTTCCTCGTCGGAAGCGAACAGATTTCATGCCAGGCGCTGTCTATATGGATCCCAGGTTAACACTCCACGGTCAAGTTTAGTGTGTGGGGTCTCTATACAGAGTGCTGGTTGGTGAAGTTGACGTGCGACTGAGAACGAGAGTTTGGTGATCGCTGGTAGGGTGAGGATGGTGGAGCTCCTTTGTATACGCTGTGCATAGTGATCGCTGGTAGGGTGAGGATGGTGAAGCTCCTTTGTATACGCTGTGCTTGGTGATCGCTGGTAGGGTGAGAATGGTAAAGTTCCTTTGTATGCTCTGTGCTTGGTGATCGCTGGTAGGGTGAGGATGGTGAAGCTCCTTTGTATACGCTGTGCATAGTGATCGCTGGTAGGGTGAGGATGGTGAAGCTCCTTTGTATACGCTGTGCTTGGTGATCGCTGGTTGGGTGTGAATGGTAAAGTTCCTTTGTATGCTCTGTGCTTGGTGATCGCTGGTAGGGTGAGGATGGTGAAGCTCCTTTGTATACGCTGTGCATAGTGATCGCTGGTAGGGTGAGGATGTTGAAGCTCCTTTGTATGCTCTGTGCTTGGTGATCGCTGGTTGGGTGTACCTGCCTCTACTGTTCGTATTTACATTATACACCTCGAGACTATTGGTGAAGCGCACGAGTGGTTTTTATTTCAGTGGGTAATACGTTTTTGTTGACGGGTGAGGCTCTTCGGTGTGTCATGCTTGGTGACCGTTCATGGTACGCAGTTGGTGAGGGTCTGTGGTATCTTGTGTGCTTGGTGGCCTATGGTAGGCTTAACGTTGCCCCTAGGTAGAATTGTGGGTGGCTGGACTACTGACTGTGGTTGTTGATGCCGTGTTCTTCCCGAGTCGTACAAATGCATATGTTATTCAACTCTCAGTTACCCTATAAACAACTACATACACATTTACAAACAGAACACTAACGCACGTACACATCATTGTAAACGTATTTACATAGTCAGACTCTTTTTTTTGTTTTACAAGTTCAGAAGTGAAACATCACAACATTTTAATGTACGTCATCACAGCGAAAATAATCGAGAGGAGATCCTTCCAATAGACTGTTTGATAGAAACATGAGTAACTAGTTATCAAGTAATTACTGCGAATCACAGGTCCTCACAAGCATCCAATATTGTCTTCGGTCGGAGGCTAGCAAGACGGAGGTGTAACGCGCTTGAGTTGGATCGCTGGTTGCTAGGAATGTTATGTAACTGTTCCAGAACTGTATATCATGCCTTTCTGTAAAACGTTTCCAGGTCTTTTCCCCCCTTTTGCTGTCTGGAAAAATGGAATTACTTATGTTATTTCTCGAGACGACCCCCTGCTGTATATATAGACAGTAGCATACTTTTCTCCTCGTATATATTTCCCTTCTTTTCTCCCTCTTCTGCAGTGTCATATATTAGTACGTCTGCAACAATTTGTTTTTTGAGCTTATTACTCTACCCACGTCAGACTGACTTACCTCTGCCGCTCAGGATGGGCTGGCTGCCCACCGAACCAGAACGGTTATTTGCTAGACCTATCCTAATTACTTTTTTTCTCTCTCTCTCATTTCAGCTTTGCCCGCCATAGTCACTTCTTTTCAAATGCTCGTCACGTAGACTCGTTTTAACTTTTTCGAAGTTGTTCTGAATCTTTTCTTGTTGTTATGTTTTAACCCTTGATTAGGATAGCGTTTCCTAATAGCATTTGTCTACACTCGACCAGCACGTATACATACAGACACACACGAACCATACATACCAAAACACCCAAAACGTACTTGACTCCTCGTTTTATAACTCACTGCCAGGGGTATACAAGCTCCGAGCAGGTGATGATACCCGCCCCTCACACTGTTTCTAAACTACTCAAGTTCACATGATTTCAAAATTCTCCATGAAACTACGTAAAGTATATTTGCCAATCTGGAAGACAGAGGTAACGATGCACCAATGTTCCGACAAAGATTCAATGGCTAAGAACGAGCCAGATTTTATACAAACATCATCATGGTCAAAAGTCTAGAATTGGGTCGTTTATACAAGCATGGGACACACCACCGCCCCCGGAGTGGCCCTCTGTCTTCACGGTATTAGAAAAAGTAGTCATTTCGCCTCCGTATCTCAGCCCCTTTGCCTCGTGTGCCCTAGTGACCCTGCAGTGCGGTCTTCACCAGTACTTCGTCCACGACCGAGCCTCAGTGAGACCAGATGAGGAAGTGTCGGGTCCCCGTGCTACTCCTGGTTATCAGAGGGGACCAGCCGCCCCTCTTGCTCCTGCTCCCGTCTGTGTGGCGACTCCTCAGGATCCTGGAGTTGGCGTCGGCAGGGTCCCAGTGTTATCTCGTAGATATCATGGGAAGGATAGATAACAGGAGACCTGATGGTCCCTGAGGAGGTGATCTGCTGGAGGACAGTAGTAGTGGCGTGAGGTCGCGTAGTCCTGATTGTGGTAGAGACACGATAGTTAAAAGCAGGAGGGATCTGAAGGCGGTCTCGTTCGTCATACTCTTCTTACTTCGACGTCAACTCCGGCTGGAAAAGCAGCGCAGTAGAGTCCGGGTATTAGTCAGTAGGGAATGTGCTCTTGGATGACGTAGTCCAAATTACTCAAATTACTCACCCAGAGGTGAGCTACTACTTGCCAGGTTACAGTTCCGGTGTTAAGCCATCAAACAAAAACATGTGGCAAAGCAGACACCATCAGCTATATTTTACTAATACATAACTCCAGGACCACTGTTTCGTAGGGGGCTCTTGTGGTTTCAAGGTTGCGCTACGTCCAGTAACGGGGCAATGATGTTTACCTTCCGAGTGAGAAGTTTCGGCGACGAGACTGGACTCCCTCTCGTCAACAGACGATGATACAGCCTCCACGATGGAGACTTCCCACTCGCAGTTCAACTGCAGGTGGACGAAGCCCGGCAACGCCCGCCGTTCCCTCTACAAAGTTCCGTGTTCGTAACATGCGACATCTTTTCCTCAAAATGCATATAGTTCAGGAATCATTGACATTATTACTCTATGGACCATTAAGCATAGTCTCTCACAACAGTTCAGACAAGAGAACATTTTTAGACACCTCTGGAAATGTGCATGTAAAACACACACACACACACACACGCACACGCACGCGCACACACACACACACACACACACACACACACACACACACACACACACACGCAGTCTTCTCAGAGATGGTAGTGTTCTGTTAATGGAGATTTCGCTTACACAATTCGCGTATGTGAATACTTGGCTACACACATCGAAAGAGTTAAGAAGATACAAATTCTTTCTGTATGGAAAGTCAAATGCCCTTTGTCAACATGTGAATACACACAGAGTCGGAGGAGCCGATATGACATAAATGATAAATCTTATCTTTATGTAGGAAAACATGGAAGTATGATCATGATCTACTACCTGAATACAAATAGACTGAATATATTGTCCATAAATCTGACTGTATGATTATTGAGGATGTAGAAAAAAATAAAAATAATGAACAATTGCCAAACTAAAGTAGAGTTGGGTTTAAGCGAGTGTGACACAAGTCTCTGCTGACCAAACATCTTTTCTTTGGTTTTTCTGCTCCTCTCTGTTCTGCTATGCATAGCCATCCCTCTAGTCGTACTGTTGCAGAAGTCGTTGATGTAGGGGCGTCTCTCCCTCTTCACCATATCAACATTGGCGTCCTTATCTGTCCCGTCCTTACCAATGATTATCCTGCCTCGTTCTGATCTCCCCTTACGTAGACGACTTCTCTCTGTATACAACGTACCCTCTTCTTCCCTACTCAGTTGTGATATTTGTCCTTTTCCTCACAGTGAACATGCTTGCTCTCTCAGTTCGCCTCTATGTAATATTGCAAAATGGGAACGCTGCGACCTGGTAAAATCCACCAGTGCGAGAATGCATATTCTACCTGTATTTCCTTCGTAGATTTCACTTGTGTCTTGCTATTCAGCATCGAGACCCCACAGTGCAACCCTGGAATGATATAGATGTAGTGGACGTAACCACACATCTTCCACACTGTCTTGGAAATCACACATAATGAACGTTGCCAAATCTGCTTCTCAAAAGTTAGGTATTATACAAGCGTTAGTCATTTTAGTTTATGAGCAGCTATTCCGTACCTACAGGCATGTTCATTCGCCTTTCACGTAATAAGTTCCTTGTGTCTCTTCAACCATCCATTTACATCAGTCGTGATGTTGATTAACCCCTTTTACTCTTTCACACGTATCACACTGGCCATTCCTCTGGTGAGGTGTCCATCTGTGTCCCACCCGCAGTAACCTTGACCTGCGGCCCACCGAGTGGCTGCTGCTTCCCGTAGCTTGTGTGTGGACAAGAGCCATACGAGGACTGGCCATTGTGATACTTTATTTCGTCCTTGTACTGCGAAGGTTTGGAAGCTTCTCTCTTTTGTCTTTCCCTTTTCTTGTAACATTAGTCAGGTCTGCAAACACCCAAGGAGCTCAGATTTAGTCCTCTTGCGTTCATTGTTCTCATTCTTGTCATCTTACCCTTCATCAGAAATTAAGATGATTATAATATTATTTAGCCTGCGCCATGCCTATATAAATATATGAATATATATTTCTTTTTTTATGCTATTCACTATTTCCCGCGTCAGCGAGTTAGCGTTAAGAACAAAGGACTGAACCTTTGAGGGAATATCCTCACTTGGCCCCCTTCTCTGTTCCTTCTTTTGGAAAATTGAAAACGATAGGGGAGAATTTTCAGGCCCCCCGCTCCCTCCCCTTTTAGTCGCCTTCTACGACACGCAGGGAATACGTGGGAAGTATTTTTTCTCCCTTATCCTCAGGGATAAAGTTTGGTGATGCTCTCTCGCCCCAACTCTCATTTGCCCTTTTTTTCGCCTCTTGCACCTTTCTCTTGACCTCCTGTCTCTTTCTTTTATACGTCTCCCACTCAATTTCATTTTTTCCCTGCAAAAATCGTCCAAATGCCTCTCTCTTCTCTTTCACTAATACTCTTACTTCTTCATCCCACCACTCACTACCCTTTCTAATCAACCCACCTCCCACCTTTATGTGCTGAAAAAGGACTGATGATTGGTAATACCTGGTTTAAAAAGCGAGATATACATAAGTATACTTATGTAAGTAGGAGAGATGGCCAGGGAGCGTTATTGGATTACGTGTTAATTGACAGGCGCGCGAAAGAGAGACTTTTGGATGTTAATGTGCTGAGAGGTGCAACTGGAGGGATTTCTGTATGGATTTCCAGAAAAGAAGAGTGAATGTTGGGGTGAAGAGGGTTGTGAGAGTAAGTGAGCTTGGGAAGGAGACTTGTGTGAGGAAGTACCAGGAGAGACTGAGTACAGAATGGAAAAAGGTGAGAACAATGGAAGTAAGGGGAGTGGGGAAGGAATGGGATGTATTTAGGGATTCAGTTATGGATTGCGCAAAAGATGCTTGTGGCATATATATATATATATATATATATATATATATATATATATATATATATATATATATATATATATATGTATATGTGTGTGTATATATATATATATATATATATATATATATATATATATATATATATATATATATATATATATATATATTTCCCTGGGGATAGGGGAGAAAGAATACTTCCCATGTATTCCCTGCGTGTCGTAGAAGGCGACTAAAAGGGAAGGGAGCGGGGGGCTGGAAATCCTCCCCTCTCGTTTTTTTTTTTTTCTTTTTTTAATTTTCCAAAAGAAGGAACAGAGAAGGGGGCCAGGTGAGGATATTCCCTCAAAGGCCCAGTCCTCTGTTCTTAACGCTACCTCGCTATCGCGGGAAATAGCGAATAGTATGAAAAAAAAAAAAAAAAAATATATATATATATATATATATATATATATATATATATATATATATATATATATATATATATATATATATATATATATATATATATATATATTCCTATGAGTCCACGGGGAAAATGAAACACGACAATTTCCCAAGTGCACTTTCGTGTAACAGTTACATCATCAGGGGAGACACAAGAAAGAAATATAACAGTCAATTGATATACAACGAAGAGACGTAGCTAGGACGCCATTTGGTAAACATGCGATTGTCCAAGACAGACAACGAGCGTATCATAAACTTATTATGTGGACAAGAAGGTGAATTGTTTTCAAATTTTATCAACAGTAGTTATAATTCTTTGTGTATTTAATAATAGAAGATTCAGTGATATTTTTCATGGTAATAGAGTTAGAGTTGATAACACTATCTCTACCTGTCATATGTAATGCACCGAAACCACAGCTCCCTTTCTACATCCAGGCCCCACAGACCATTTCATGGTTTACCCCAGACGCTTCACATTCCCTGGTTCAATCTATTGACAGCATGTCGACCCCGGTATACTACATTGTTCCAATTCACTCTATTCCTTGCACGCCTTTCACCCTCCTGTATGTTCAGGCCCCGATCGCTCAGAATCTTTTTGACTACATCCTCCCATCTCCAATTTGGTCTCCCACTTCTCCTTCTTCCCTCCACCTCTGATGCATATATCCTCTTTGTCAGTCTTTCCTCACTCATTCTCTCCATGTGTCCATACCATTTCAATACACCCCCTTCTGCTCTCTCAACAACACTCTTTTTATTACCACACATCTCTCTTAGCCTTTCATTACTTACTCGATCAAACCACCTCATACCACATATTTTCCTCAAACATTTCATTTCCAACACATCCACCCTCCTCCGCACAACCCTATCTATAGTCCATGCCTCGCAACCATATATTGCCACCACTATTCTTTCAAACATACCCGTTTTTACTTTCCAAGATAACGTTCTCCCCTTCCACACATTCTTCAACGCTCCCAGAACCTTCGCTTCCTCCCCCACCCTGTGACTCTTCCGCTTCCATGGTTCCATCCGCTGCTAAGTCCACTCCCAGATATCGAAAACACTTCACTTCCAGTTTTTTTCCATTCAGACCTACCTCCCTAACTTGTCCCTCATCCCTACTGAACCTAATAACGTTGCTCGTATTCACATTTACTCTCAACTTTCGCACACTTTACCAAACTCGGTCACCAGCTTCTGCAGTTTCTCACATGAATCAGCCACCAGTGCTGTATCATCAGCGAACAACAAATGACTCACTTCTCAAGCCCTCCAAAACTCTTGCATTCGCCTCCCTAACAACCCCATCCATGAACAAATTAAACAATCAAGGAGACCGCAAACCGACATTCACTGGGAACCAATCACTTTCCTCTCTTCCTACTCGTACACATGCCTTACATCCTTGGTAGAAACTTTTCATTGCTTCTAGCAGCTTACCTCCCACACCATATACTCTTAAAACCTTCCACAAAGCATCTCTATCCATCCTATCATATGCCTTCTCCAGATCCATAAATGCTACGTACAAATCCATCTGTTTTTCTAATATTTCTCACATAAATACTTCAAAGCAAACACCTGATCCACACATCCTCTACCACTTCTGAAACCACACTGCTCTTCCCCAGTCTGATGCTCTGTACAAGTCTTTACCCTCTTATTCAATAACCTCCCATATAATTTCCCAAGAATACTCAACAAACTTATGCCTCCGTAATTTGAACACTCACCTTTATCCTCTTTGCCTTTGTAACAGAGACACTATGCATTCATTCCGCCAATCCTCAGGCACTTCATATATATATATATATATATATATATATATATATATATATATATATATATATATATATATATATATATATGTGTGTGTTTTTATTCATTTATTTTACTTTGTCGCTTTCTCCCGCGTTTGCGAGGTAGCGCAAACATGTTTGGTAAACATGTGATCGTCCAAAACATGTTTTGGACAATCACATGTTTACCAAATGGCGTCCTACTTCGATGTATATCAACTGACTGTTATATTTCTCTCTTGTGTCTCCCCTAACGATGTGATTATTACACGAAAGTGCACTTGGGAACTTTTCGTGTTTCATTTTCCCCGTGGACTCATAGGAATATCTTGATCACGCGCAAAATTGTGATCCTTTCCAATATATATATATATATATATATATATATATATATATATATATATATATATATATATATATATATATATATATGTATATATATATATATATATATATATATATATATATATATATATATATATATATATATATATATATATATATATATATTGTTAAGAACCAGGACATATCTAATATTGATGAGCTTCCGAGGTATTTGCAGAAGCAAGTAATTGGCAATTGACGAAATGTAAACAATTACTCAATCCCCTGCTTCCCTTTCCACCTCCGCCTCTTCCCCCTTCCCCCTTCCCCCCTCCACCCCTTCCCCCCTCCACCCCTTCCCCCTCCACCCCTTCCCCCATCCCCCTTCCCCCTTCCCCCCTTCCCCCTCCCCCCTCCCCCCCTCCACCGTGTGTAGGCCGTTGTATATTTTGTTGTAATTATTCTTCATCGTTTCGTAGTTTCGTCGGTGTATTTCATAATTTCTAAGTATCTTTTTTTTTCAGTAAAAATTCAGGCTTTCATTTTTTTCATTTAGCCAACCTGGTAGTGCCATGGCTGCATGGAATGAGTTAATTCGGACCTGTGCAGCTTGGCATCGCGAAATGGAAAACCAGTACCCTTGGTTGAAATTCACCAGCGCCAAAATGCAGTTTCTATCCGAGTCTTTTTCTAAAACTTTCTCTTTTTCCCCAAATTGAATTAACGAAAGATCGTACCGTACAGTAGTGAACACGTTTGGCACAACCATATCATCATCATCCACTCAGTTCTGGAGACCCAGTGTAATCAACAACGCGAAATCTGCTTCCCTAGACCTTTGGGTTTGTATAGCAGGCCAGTGGTCTGGGTCCCCTACCTGCTAGCAGGCCAGTGGTTCAGGTCCCCTACCTGCTAGTAGGCCGGTGGTCCTGGCCCCCTACCTGCTAGCAGGCCAGTGGTCCGGATCCTTTGCCTGCTAGCAGGCCAGTGGTCCAGGTCCCCTGCCTGCTAGCAGGCCAGTGGTCCAGGTCCCCTGCCTGCTAGCAGGCCAGTGGTCCGGGTCCCCTACCTGTTAGTAGGCCAGTGGTCCGGGTCCCCTACCTGCTAGCAGGCCAGTGGTCCAGGTCCCCTACCTGCTAGCAGGCCAGTGGTCCAGGTCCCCTACCTGCTAGCAGGCCAGTGGTCCGGGTCCCCTCCCTTTTAGCAGACCAGTGGTCCAGATCCCCTGCCTGCTAGCAGGCCAGTGGTCCGGATCCTTTGCTTGCTAGCAGGCCAGTGGTCCAGGTCCCCTGCCTGCTAGCAGGCCGGTGGTCCTGGCCCCCTGCCTGCTAGCAGGGCGGTGGTCCTGGCCCCCTGCCTGCTAGCAGGCCAGTGGTCCGGGTCCCCTGCTCTTTTTCCAATGACCAACAAGGCACAGGCGAAATACATACTCCAGTCAGGGCCGATATGGCTGAAAGAAAAAAGTTAGAGACTTTAAGTAGAAATCAATTATGGCTCCACAAGTGTTTGTAGACTCGTTATATGCATGTTATATAAAGAGAAAGACAAAACAAGATAAAGAATTTCACAGCTTAGCTGTTCGAGAGGAGGAGGTATTATAAGGCAATCCTCGTCTGGCCAGTCATCAAACACAAACTGTGGGAAGCAGCAGCCAGATGCGTGCCACGGGTCCAGCCAGACCTTGTGGGTTAGGACGCATGAGGCCAACTCACGAGAACAGCGGTCAAAATATCCACAGAATAGTGAGATCACAGCAACATGGCGAGTATAGGAAAGGTTGAAAACAAGTGACGTCAGGAGAATTAATGAGACGGAAGGCTTTTGATTCCGCTGTAGTTAACTGTGAGGTGGAGGATGAGCCACCCCAGATGTGTGAGCAGGACATCCTTCATACCTGGTCGATGACTGCTAGGCTAGTTGTGTTATGCCATCGCGAAGCCACTATCGGTATAGAGTCCCGAGTTTTTCTTGCTGTATTTTATGTGTCAAAGGTTAGATCATTTGCCAGTTTAGGGCCTTTAACTAGTTACGGTTTTATATTTCAAACAAACTGTTACGCTTGGGTCGCATTTAACCAGGCAGTAGGGACGAGAAGCCGATGTAGTCACATTTACTTTCTTCATATTTAATGAAGTCAAAGATTTCAAAATGTCGAAGGTTTGCATTTTGAATCATTTATTGTTGTGATTCAGTCTTTTTAAACGATAATTCTCGTAAATTGACCGAGGGGTCACTTTATCTGAACTTATTTATCTCTCATTTAGATGCTGTGATGGACAACGAGTTGGCTACTTCGTAATGTTCATTATATAACCTTTCGTCTGCCTCCTGCCGGAGGGTTCAGTGGTGGAGCTAGGGACGTAGAGACAAGGGCTACAACCCTCCAGGGTTTCCATTATGACCATGATAGTAGAGGGTTCCTCTCCGTGGCTTCAGTACGCCAGGGTTACATGCACAGCGTCCCCGTACCTGTGATTGTCTTGCTTGTAATTTTTAAAGTTCCTCAGTCTTGAGTTTCGATCTTCGGTTTGTCTGTCCCAACAAAACCATCGAATCGACATAAAAATCACTATTGTAAACGAATGATAAAATGGGAATTCTTGAAACAGGGAAGTGATCACTCCCAGCGTACGATAGGTCTCAGTCCTGCCATCTTAAACCGTCGTTGTGTACGAACACACAAATCTGTGTAATATAACAATGCCACATTATATAAATCCCAAGATTATAGAAAATGGTTATGGTGTTATAATGCTACAATAGATAATCATAGATGTAATGTGAGAAATTCACACACAGAGGTTTTGTGTGAAGTGAAAACAGTTTCTGGGACCGTTTCTGTTTGTTCGTGTTTTGGTGACTCGTTGCCGGCGGCCGTACGACCACCTCCCTCCCTCTCATTCCGTGTTTGCCGTTGGTGGCGGGTGTGTGGTGTGTGCTGTAATGAACACTGAATAGCTTTCCATTCGTCTGTTGTTGGTCGTGTGTGTTGCTGTGCCAGATCTACTATGTTTGTGGTTTGCGGCATATAAGTAAGTCGTTTCAGAAGGTTCATTAAATTGATTTACCTAGAAACATGAATGAACGACCGTCTGCCTGTATATCGTACTGTATGTTACAAATGAGCTTGACTGAGGATTTAACAATAAAAGACAAGGGATTATAGGAGTTGGGAGAACCCAGCATAGATAATATATATGACAGCATATATTAAGGTGGTCATTGAAAAGATGTTTGTTATGAATATTTGCTTACATTAACTCTTGACCGTTGTATGTTTTTCCCAACAGCTGAGGTGGATGGAGAAAAATCACGAGGTCAGTGACTGGATCACCACAAGGGCTGTAGGCAGAGCTGCCTTGCTGGTGGTGGAGGCTCCTAGTGTCTGTCATGCCCATGGAAGGTGGCGGGAGCCCTTTGGTGGCCGCCACACAGACCAAGAAGCCAGTGGAGTGGGTGAGTATTGGCCATGTAGATTACTTAATTCATACTTGATTCTGTGTGCTGGAAGATATAACTACGTCTCGTGAATATACATATATATAGATAATGTGATGTGTGAGTAGTTACAATAGACCATACGAACCCTCTGGGTTATGATACTGAACTCTGGCTGACGGCGTCAGGTAGTGTGTGGTATGTACACTCTGTTGGAGGGAGGATAACAGGATGGTACGTAACCAAACCAAACCTGTAACTTGGCACGACGTTACTACGCTTCAGCACGACGGTACGGTCCTTGCGTTCAACAGCCTGGTCTTTGACCAGATCTTCAAATGTTAGGTCCTAGACTCATGTGCCGTAGCGTCGTTCCTAAGGGGTTATACTGTCGTGCTCAAGGGCTGTACCGACGTGCCTAAGGGTCATACTAGCGTGTCGTGCTCAAGGGTAGTACCGTTTAACATCGTTTAAGATCATGTTAATGAAACGTAAAACTTAATGAAGACGTAAAACCAGCGCCATGCCAGCTGAACCTAAGGATCCTGGGGTACTGCTCCCAGCTGCCGGATGCTGGGATTGGAGCTGCTAGGATACTGCTCCTAGCTGTCGGGTGCTGGGGATACAGCTGCCAATTTTCGGATGATAGGATACTGCTCTGATCTGTCAAGTGTAGGGATACTGTTCCCAGTGTCGCTGCTGGGATACAGCTCCCAGCTGACAGATTCTGGGATATTGTTGCACGGCATCTTCGGGCCTCATTGGTGTACTTGTCTGCAGCAAAATGACTCAATTTTTGTAATTCGCATGACTGATGTATAGTTCAGTTTCTAGCTTGATCTCAAGGTGATGAAATTTAGTACGTGACAACATACATAGTGCTGTAGTGATAAGCTTTATGGCGTAAGGTCATAGTATACGCTAATGTTATCTCTGGACATTTGTGGACTTCGTGGTATGTTTGTCTGTTTTCATGTCTGTACAGGCCAAAGTTCAGAAAGAATTTAACCTGTGGTGGTATAGAGATGAAACAGTTAAAGATCAAGGGGTAATTCAAGTAGGAAGACCTTTTCACAGCTGGGGTGTCTGGTTCCTGACGTTCAAGAATAAACAGGCACAAGGTTATGCTGTTTGAGGTAAAGACTGATCCATCTTTGACATAGATCATTCCCTCCTGTAGCAGTAGCAGAAGTTCAACGTTCACAACACCTTCAGGAAGGACGTAGATATACTCTATAGAACGATTTGAATTGGAGTATTTTCGCGACTAACATTTCCCCCTTGACCTGTCCTTTGGTCACTGGCAACAAAATGGTTCATACCGCAGCTTCCTGCTTGTGTAAAGCACCTTGCTCTTTGCTCCTACGGCTGGCGTCCTGCCCATGGAGGCAAGGACAGAACACAGGTCTGTACATGCATGGGGATCCGGGCGTGTATTTTACCGTTCTGTTTCTCCCTATTTGTACATATGAGGAGGAAGCTTCACATTCCTCAGGTTCCATCTTTTATCCCTGCATTTCTAACATAAAGAGTTCTGAATTTTCCCAGCTATATTTGCGTTTAGCTCCACGAGTCAACAGCTCTGTTGCTGGTGAAATACTTCGTCACGTTCCACCGTCCACTCATCTTACCGTTCATTGACTTCTGTTCACTTGTTCCGAACCTTCTTGTAGCTTCAGAGATTTCCACTTTACAAACATAGCCATGGCAGCCATGTCCTCCTAGCGTAAGTGTGTGTGTTGCGTTGTACTTAGAAGAACTTTATAGACATGAACACGTCAGGCTTCTCGTGTATGGCCTATAGAACATCCTGCTAGAAGAATGATTACTTTTTTCATTTATATTTTGTCAAATTAGAAAAAAATGTCAACCTTAATATTTTAGGATGGAATCCTTTTTTTTTTTTTTTCGTTACTATCTAGCACCTGCTTCGCTAGTGTGACTTTTTCAGAAAAAAAAAAAATTAATGGAGGTGTTACCGGAGTCCGCCTGCTCGAGGTTACATTGGGTGGAGTGTAGCCTCGAAGTTGCAGGAACCCCATAAACATGGTCCTGGAGTTGTGTAGTTATAAGGTGCGTGTGTGTGTGTGTGTGTGTGTGTGTTACCTATTCCTCCAACCTTGGCGTTAGACGGGATGGCCACGTCACTCACTCCAGCGTGGCCAGTTACAGGCTGAAGAGTATGCATGTATGCGCATACATACATACTGATACGTTCAAGCATATTCATGTATATATAGATATAGTGCAGTGAGATCATGCACCTCCGTGGTGTAGCGGTTAGTGTTGCTGACCGTGACGTATTCACGGGTCGCCCGGGGTCGAACGCATAGGTTCGAATTCTGGTCGCGGCAGTCGGTCCACAGTCTTCCCACCTGTTCATCCTCCCTTCGGGGATCGTTGCTAGATTTCGTACCTGGCCTAGGCTCATATATATATATATATATATATATATATATATATATATATATATATATATTTTTTTTTTTTTTTTTTTTTTTTTTTTGCTTTGTCGCTGTCTCCCGCGTTTGCGAGGTAGCGCAAGGAAACAGACGAAAGAAATGGCCCAACCCACCCCCATACACATGTATATACATACGTCCACACACGCAAATATACATACCTACACAGCTTTCCATGGTTTACCCCAGACGCTTCACATGCCCTGATTCAATCCACTGACAGCACGTCAACCCCGGTATACCACATCGATCCAATTCACTCTATTCCTAGCCCTCCTTTCACCCTCCTGCATGTTCAGGCCCCGATCACACAAAATCCACTTCTCGTTCCCTCCACCTCCGACACATATATCCTCTTGGTCAATCTTTCCTCACTCATTCTCTCCATGTGCCCAAACCATTTCAAAACACCCTCTTCTGCTCTCTCAACCACGCTCTTTTTATTTCCACACATCTCTCTTACCCTTACATTACTTACTCGATCAAACCACCTCACACCACACATTGTCCTCAAACATCTCACCTCCAGCACATCCACCCTCCTGCGCACAACTCTATCCACAGCCCACGCCTCGCAGTCATACAACATTGTTGGAACCACTATTCCTTCAAACATACCCATTTTTGCTTTCCGAGATAATGTACTCGACTTCCACACATTCTTCAAGGCTCCCAGAATTTTCGCCCCCTCCCCCACCCTATGATCCACTTCCGCTCCCATATATATATATATATATATATATATATATATATATATATATATATATATATATATATATATATATATGTGTGTGTGTGTGTGTGTGTGTGTGTTATACTTGATTGTCGTTTGTTAGCGAGGTAGCGCAAGGAACAGACGAAAGAAGGCCACACTAAGTCTCTGTCATGTGTAATGCAACGACACCACAGCTCCCCTATCCACATCCAAGCCCCCACAGACCCTTCCACGGTTTCTCGCGATGAAAATCAGGTCTTGCTTGGCTTGCAGTAAGAAGCCCCATTACCATGTTCAGTGGCAATTAACCATTAGGTGGCCATTAAGTCGGAGGACATTAATGGTACAGGAAAGCTGTTTTTATTTCCCAGTCGCGAGTCTTGTTTGTTGTTGGCCGTAATGGCTATCGGCTTCCAATGGCCATTACAACAGAATACGGACCAAAGTTTTTCACGTTTTAAGATCGCCAACAGCGGCGTAATAGGGTCGAAACCAGAATACTCAGTGCAGAGATAAAGTACAGATCTCTTATACTTATGGAAATGTTACTGAATTTGTATTGGTAGTATTTGCTTAATGATCGTTGGCCAGCAATCCGGGCCGTGGACATCAACCAGAGAGACAGACAGACAGACAGACAGAGAGAGACAGACAGACAGAGAGAGAGAGAGAGAGATCCTGTCTCTAGCGCCAGGTGTGGGCTAGGCCACCAGGCAGAGCTGTGTGGACTCGCGAGTACTTCACGGCCAAGCTGGCCTCTAGGCAGCTATTGGGACTGGCTAGTACTACTCAGGCCGGCTGGCCAAGCAGCACTGTGTAGTGCAGACCATCTAACTGGTAGTTGCTGGCCACTACAAGATCCGTGGGTGTGGCTGCCTACCTGCCTGACTGGTGTGTGGCTGTCTACCTGCCTGACTGGTGTGTGGCTGCCTACCTGCCTGACTGGTGTGTGGCTGCCTACCTGCCTGACTGGTGTGTGGCTGCCTACCTGCCTGACTGGTGTGTGGCTGTCTACCTGCCTGACTGTTGTGTGGCTGCCTACCTGCCTGACTGGTGTGTGGCTGCCTAACTGCCTGACTCGTGTGTGGCTGTCTACCTGCCTGACTGTTGTGTGGCTGTCTACCTGCCTGACTGTTGTGTGGCTGCCTACCTGCCTGACTGACTGGTGTGTGGCTGCCTACCTGCCTGACTGTTGTGTGGCTGCCTACCTGCCTGACTGGTGTGTGGCTGCCTACCTGCCTTACTGTTGTGTGGCTGCCTACCTGCCTGACTGTTGTGTGGCTGCCTACCTGCCTGACTGTTGTGTGGCTGCCTACCTGCCTGATTGTTGTGTGGCTGCCTACCTGCCTGATTGTTGTGTGGCTGCCTACCTGCCTGACTGTTGTGTGGCTGCCTACCTGCCTGACTGTTGTGTGGCTGCCTACCTGCCTGACTGTTGTGTGGCTGCCTACCTGCCTGACTGTTGTGTGGCTGTCTACCTGCCTGACTGGTGTGTGGCTGCCTACCTGCCTGACTGTTGTGTGGCTGCCTACCTGCCTGACTGTTGTGTGGCTGCCTACCTGCCTGACTGTTGTGTGGCTGCCTACCTGCCTGACTGTTGTGTGGCTGCCTACCTGCCTGACTCGTGTGTGGCTGTCTACCTGCCTGACTGACTGTTGTGTGGCTGCCTACCTGCCTGACTGGTGTGTGGCTGCCTACCTGCCTGACTGGTGTGTGGCTGCCTACCTGCCTGATTGTTGTGTGGCTGCCTACCTGCCTGATTGTTGTGTGGCTGCCTACCTGCCTGACTGTTGTGTGGCTGCCTACCTGCCTGACTGGTGTGTGGCTGCCTACCTGCCTGACTGGTGTGTGGCTGCCTACCTGCCTGACTGGTGTGTGGCTGCCTACCTGCCTGACTGATGTGTGGCTGCCTACCTGCCTGACTGGTGTGTGGCTGCCTACCTGCCTGACTGGTGTGTGGCTGCCTACCTGCCTGACTGGTGTGTGGCTCGCCTTACCGTCCTCTTTCCCACCGCTGGGTTGCTGACCCGCCAACTGCCGGCCACATTTGTTGTAAAGTTCATGTGAATCGTGCAGGTGGGGGAACTGTGGCCTGGGGACCATCCAGCTGACAGTAGCCATCTAGACAAGTCAAGTGAATCGTGCAGGTGGGGGAACTGTGGCCTGGGGACCATCCAGCTGACAGTAGCCATCTAGACAAGTCATGTGAATCGTGCAGGTGGGGGAACTGTGGCCTGGGGACCATCCAGCTGACAGTAGCCATCTAGACAAGTCATGTGTGTCCGTTGTAGATGTGTTCCATCCTGTAGAACAACAGTACAGTACCCCACCGAATATATGAAGAGTCAGACATCAGGAATTGGAAGATTTAGACACGTAAATGAAATAAGGTGTACTAGATATAGCCAGAAACCAGTTCACTAAACACAGGCACTTGTAGGTAAAACTGGTCGAAGTAGATAAGGTAAGTTTGGGTAAGATAGTAGTGGCTGTTCTTATTGTGTTCAACCATTCCTTGTTCAGTCACTGAAGAGTTGCTGACCGTTACGTAACACTTCACGGACCGCCCGAGGTCGAGCGCTTAGATTCGAATCCTGGTTGCAGTAGGCGGTCCACAGTTAACTCAGCTGTTCATCTTCCCCTAAGGGAATAGGGGAGAAAGAATACTTCCCACTTATTTCCTGTGTGTCGTGGAAGGCGACTAAAAGGGAAGGGAGCGGGGGGCTGGAAATCCTCCCCTCTTTTTTTTTTTTTTTTCAATTTTCCAAAGGAAGGAACAGAGAAGGGGGCCAGGTGAGGATATTCCCTCAAAGGCCCAACCCTCTGTTCTTAACGCTACCGCGCTAATGCGGGAGATGGCGAATAGTATGAAAAGAAAGATATATATATATATATATATATATATATATATATATATATATATATATATATATATATATATATATATATATATATAATCCCTGGGGATAGGGGAGAATGAATACTTCCCACGTATTCCCTGCGTGTCGTAGAAGGCGACTAAAAGGGAAGGGAGCGGGGGGCTGGAAATCTTCCCCTCTCGTTTTTTTTTTTTTTTTTTTTTTCATTTTCCAAAGGAAGGAACAGAGAAGGGGTCCAGGTGAGGATATTCCCTCAAAGGCCCAGTCCTCTGTTCTTAACGCTATCGCGGGAAATGGCGAATAGTATGAATATATATATATATATATATATATATATATATATATATATATATATATATATATATATATATATATTTTTTTTTTTTTTTTTTTTTGTCGCTGTCTCCCGCGTTTGCGAGGTAGCGCAAGGAAACAGACGAAAGAAATGGCCCAACCCACCCCCATACACATGTATATACATACGTCCACACACGCAAATATACATACCAACACAGCTTTCCATGGTTTACCCCAGACGCTTCACATGCCTTGATTCAATCCACTGACAGCACGTCAACCCCGGTATACCACATCGCTCCAATTCACTCTATTCCTTGCCCTCCTTTCACCCTCCTGCATGTTCAGGCCCCGATCACACAAAATCTTTTTCACTCCATCTTTCCACCTCCAATTTGGTCTCCCTCTTCTCCTCGTTCCCTCCACCTCCGACACATATATCCTCTTGGTCAATCTTTCCTCACTCATTCTCTCCATGTGCCCAAACCATTTCAAAACACCCTCTTCTGCTCTCTCAACCACGCTCTTTTTATTTAGATCAGGTGTTTGCTTTGAAGAATGTATGTGAGAAATACTTAGAAAAGCAAATGGCTTTGTATGTAGTATTTATGGATCTGGAGAAGGCATCTGATAGAGTTGATAGAGATGCTCTGTGGAAGGTATTAAGAATATATGGTGTGGGAGGCAAGTTGTTAGAAGCAGTGAAAAGTTTTTATCGAGGATGTAAGGCATGTGTACGTGTAGGAAGAGAGGAAAGTGATTGGTTCTCAGTGAATGTAGGTTTGCGGCAGGGGTGTGTGATGTCTCCATGGTTGTTTAATTTGTTTATGGATGGGGTTGTTAGAGAGGTGAATGCAAGAGTTTTGGAAAGAGGGGCAAGTATGAAGTCTGTTGGGGATGAGAGAGCTTGGGAAGTGAGTCAGTTGTTGTTCGCTGATGATACAGCGCTGGTGGCTGATTCATGTGAGAAACTGCAGAAGCTGGTGACTGAGTTTGGTAAAGTGTGTGAAAGAAGAAAGTTAAGAGTAAATGTGAATAAGAGCAAGGTTATTAGGTACAGTAGGGTTGAGGGTCAAGTCAATTGGGAGGTGAGTTTGAATGGAGAAAAACTGGAGGAAGTGAAGTGTTTTAGATATCTGGGTGTGGATCTGGCAGCGGATGGAACCATGGAAGCGGAAGTGGATCATAGGGTGGGGGAGGGGGCGAAAATTCTGGGAGCCTTGAAGAATGTGTGGAAGTCGAGAACATTATCTCGGAAAGCAAAAATGGGTATGTTTGAAGGAACAGTGGTTCCAACAATGTTGTATGGTTGCGAGGCGTGGGCTATGGATAGAGTTGTGCGCAGGAGGATGGATGTGCTGGAAATGAGATGTTTGAGGACAATGTGTGGTGTGAGGTGGTTTGATCGAGTAAGTAACGTAAGGGTAAGAGAGATGTGTGGAAATATATATATATATATATATATATATATATATATATATATATATATATATATATATATATATATATATATATATATATATATTGCTATGAGTCCACGGGGAAAATGAAACACGACATTTGATGGGATGGCCTTGATAAGGGCATTCAATTGCCAATACTGGCTCAGCTAACAGAAAAAAAAAGAGAATGAAGTAAATCCAACACTGATGGTTTAGCTAGAGAGCAAAAACCTGGTCCTGGATGACTGACCTTTCATGAAAAAAAAAAAATGAAAGATAAAAATTACAGAAGTGCTCCAGAGATCTTGTATAACATCATCATCACAGAGCAATGTAGATAAATCATTTAGTTGGTTCATTAACATTGTATGGTGCTCCAGGACGGGCCGGCCGGGCGCACTGTGTAACAAGAGGCGTCTCGGTGGAACACTGTGTCAAGATGTCATTATTATTTAGTCATAAAAGGTGGAGATCAAGGTGGCCTGGCACTGCCCTGCTAATGGCCAGTCTCGCTCTCGACTGACGGAACGTTCTTCATCCGCCATTGAGGGAGGAGGGCGGGGTCCTGGTGTCTATTGTATATATATGTCTTATTGTATGTGTGTTTGCCCTTGTCTCTCTCTCTCTCTCTCTCTCTCTCTCTCTCTCTCTCTCTCTCTCTCTCTCTCTCTCTCTCTCTTCACCTTGAACCTTTGCAAGTCTGTGTGTCGACCTGTCTGTATGTATCGGATGGAGGATACATGACTTAGTGATCCAGACATCATAGATAACGCTGAATCTTCAAGTGTCCTGAGCTCACAGTAAAACACAGGACATTTGCAGATAACGCGAAAACATTACTGAGACACAAGTAGTTCAGTTGTGGTGGTTAACGACCCCACATATGACCTACCTCAAGTGTGAGCTCATGTGTTTGTTAGATCCAATCTCTGACGTCCATTGGTCGACCCAGGTATTAACGTCATTCGGTTCACCAAATATACCAAGTCATTTCACACGCCCATCACTGTGGATTCATACCATGAAACTTGTGTGTTAATGTATAACTTTTTTTTTTTTTAGCTATTAACTGCCGTGTAGTTTGTGATAACAGCAAACAAGGTAGTTTTATTCGCTCACGTCAGGAATCCCGTATGATATTGAAGCCAAGATTATACATAGAAGCTGAGTTTCGAGTGACACTGATAGATAGATAATCCAAGAAGTGGCTCCTGTATCCTGCATGGTTGTGGGGTGTTGGGCTGGGTGTAGGAGGAGCTTGCTGTGCATCCATCTCCTGTGGGCAGGTTGTGGGTGTTTTAAGTTTAGATGGGACACTTAAAACAGCTTACAGCTCCATCCTTTCTTCATGTCTATTGATGGATCAAAGTGAGGCTCCATGATGCACGTACTCTGTACGGAAATGTCGATCGTATATTATCAGTAAGTGAACAGTACAGACTGGAGGCTGTACAACGTCGCTGGTGCACAGGACGAGGGCGACACAAATGGCTGAATCAAGGACAGAATTTTCATGGTTTCCAGCATGTGGATCTTCGCAGGAATAACTTCTGCTCGATATTCCTGCCGGAAATCGCTCGCTCTGTCCTCTTAAAGTTGAATTCATGGAGGGTGGGTTCAGCTTAAGCAGCATCAATAAGGAACCAGAGGGATAGTCAGTGAGTGGTGACGTTTGCCACAGCTCCGGGGGAGTGTGGTGGCTGTGGCTGGTGGCTGGGGTTGGCGATCAGGGCTGGTGGCTGGGTTTGGTGATCAGGGCTGGTGGCTGGAGCTGGTGATCAGGTTTAGTGGCTGGGGTTGGTGATCAGGGCTGGTGGCTGGGGTTGGTGATCAGGTTTAGTGGCTGGGGTTGGTGATCAGGGCTTGTGGCTGGGGCTGGTGATCGGGGTTTGTGGCTGGGGTTGGTGATCAGGGCTTGTGGCTGGGGCTGGTGATCGGGGTTTGTGGCTGGGGTTGGTGATCAGGGCTTGTGGCTGGGGTTGGCGATCAGGGCTGGTGGCTGGAGCTGGTGATCAGGTTTAGTGGCTGGGGTTGGTGATCAGGGCTGGTGGCTGCAGCTGGTGATCAGGTTTAGTGGCTCAGGGCTAGTGACAAAGGCTTGTGAACAGGGTTGGTGCCTGGGGCTGGCTGTACTGCGCTGGGAGTCGGCCAGACCTGTCTTTGACTTATGTAACGACTACTAGACATTACAAAACACATTTTGTGTCTGAACTAAACCTAGTGTGAACAGAGTCGTCTACATTGTATACGGGCTTTGAAGGCTTGGAACACACCAGCTCACAGGGCCGCCTCTTTTCCTCACCATACAGAGTAACGCGTGGGGGAAATGTCATACATACAGAGGGTCTATAATCGTGTTCATGGCACAGTGAACATGAGATTAAGTCTAGAATCTTGCCATTCATTTTCTCTCCCAATCTTTTACTTGCCGGATGGAAAACACTGATATTGCATTTTTGATATTATAAAGTGTACATAGTCCACTTAGAACTGGATAATTGAACTCTTGACTTATTGTCTGAAGGACTTAAAATGTAGGAGAAGCATTCCTGGTGAGGATGGCTGCCGGCGACAGGCTCATGTATCTAACACGCAATATATAGAGGAAGTACCTGTCATGGATGGTAGGTGCGTGTTACCTCTCTCTGTCCTGTTGTGGCCAATGAGGATATCTAACGTGCCGGGGCTCCCCACGAAGAACAGCGCACAGGTGCCATCCATCAACATTTTTTTTTTTTCTTCTGTTAGTTGACCCGGCACAGGCAACTGAATGCCCCGTTCAAGTCATTCTCAAGTGAAGTCGTCACATTTTACGTTACCAGGGTTGTTGGTTAAGTCCTAGGTTGTGTCTACGTCCCTTCTGTTTAAATCGACAACGTGTAAGTCATCTACACCATCTGGGACCCCCAGAATCTTAATGTCCTTGGTTGTAAAGTGAATCCAGTCCTTAGAACATCACCTTCTCAAATACAAATAGTTTACACATTATTAAATGACGCGAAGAAAATAATAGTACGATAATCAGGGTAGCTCTAAGAAGCTACTGGAGATGAACGAAGGTCTTAAGGTTATGAAGAGAATATCAGGTACTACATTGAGATGTGACACTATACACGCTACCTGGTCTGGAAATGGTGGTTTTACACGTGTCTGTGAGATGATAGCCAGTGCCTTATGACAAAAATTTAGTTCTGCTGTGACCTGAGTAATGAGTGTCCTCGTATAATCTGAAAGAGATACAAGAGACCCACATGTGAGATGGTGAAAATCTTGGGATGACTGACCTGACAACAGTGTAGAGAGAAATACTGTCTCGTGAATTTGTGTGGGCCTCCAGGGTTATCACACGCTTGCTGGTGACACATGGCAGTACAGCGAAAACTGTCGTTGTGGGGTGCCTCTGTCGAGCTCCTTATTATACTGGCTGGTCACCTGCGGTGAGGTAGCGACTTGCCAGTTGTAGGCGAGACGGGTGACTCTGCCCTTCTTGGAGGCACCACAGAGACCGGACGACTGATGGTCCTCTCAGGTTTGACGTCACCACAGTGGATATCAGCTGCTCTATCTGTCGGTGAGTGAGTGTGGCGAAACCTGAGTCACATTTGTAAGCGGAGGCTGGACTGAAGGTTGAAGGCGTGTGGAGCATGAGTGAAGAGTGGGTGCGTGTGGGTGGATGGAGGTTGGTTGGTTCTCTCGGCTTTAGACCTGTCGACTGCCAGAGGCAGTGAGGCCTACAGTGAGAGTTTAAGGCCTAGGCTATTCAGCAGGTTGACCAGCCTTTCCATGGCGAGTCGGCTCATGTCAAGGGTCGTAGGTACCGCTACACACCAACTCTTCACAGATCCAACAACACTGTAGGAGGAACGGTCGCATGGAACAGGGTCGCTGGAGTCATAAGGTCTGGAGTTTCAGTGATAGACTGTCTTGCTGGAGTCACAGGTACCCAGGTACCTTCAGTATGTTGCACAAAGCACAAACTCCACACTGCAGGACCCCACGCTGGAGGGTCGTGGTGTCTTAACACTGGGGTTGCTGCCGTTCTGTAAGATCACTTCATACAGTTAAATATTCGACTAGTTGATCGGTTGCACATATAGGTATGGTTCCACGTATTCTAGATGAAGAACCAAAGATCATATGGCAACTTTTTATTTCAAATACAAAAGTTTTCTTATATCAGGTAACAAGTTGACATCTGACCACACCACCTCACTGCTTGGCTCCTCTCCTCCATTACTGGGGTCGGTCAGTTGCTTCTGCCGCCCACTGGGTGTTTATGCTGATTCCATGTGACCATGACCACTTGGATCTGGAATATACACTGAAACATTGACTCTTATACAGACGCACAGTCAAGCTGGTTTCGGGACTGGTGGCTGGGGTTGGTAGCCAAGTTGGTAGCTGGGGTTGGTGGCCAAGGTGATGATGGTCGAGGCCGCTGGCTTGGGCTGGTGGCCGGGAGATGTGTCGAGTGTGGCGTCTGTTGACAGAGGTCAGTGTGGAGCTTGGTGGCGGGGACTGGTGGTTAACCGCCTCATCATGTCCCACTTCATCAGATAATCTGCTGAAGACGTACGATTATCTAAGGAATATTACCTGATGACGCTTTCAAGACGAGTCCTTATCTAGAGCAACCAAGGTCCCATGATCCCGGGCCGGTCAACTGAATGAGGACAGTACTTGTGTTTACGATGGTGTGTCTCACCTACACACACACACACACACACACACACACACTTGCCCCGTACCTAACACGTATTCAGTTCTACGCTATACTGAGCCGCCGTGCTAAGAGCAATATTTAGAAAATGAAAGTTATGTTACGATGTTTCAACTTGCCTGTGTAGTGACGTACATTGCTGGGAGGAAGTTCTGCTCCCTTCTAGGCTTCGTCCCTTGAATATTATTTTTTTTCTTTTTTCTTTCTTTTTTTTTTTAGGGGGGGGATCATACAACTTGCTAAGCTACTGTGTAGTACCTGTAGGGGTTACTTCATTATGTCTCTTCTAGAAAGTACTTTTTTAGTTTCTTGGTTTGACTTCTTGTTGCTCTTTCTTTGCAACTGTCAAAGAGCCGTTCTCCATTGTTATTATTACCTCCTAGAAGCTTGAAGGTTGGGTTCAAGTGTAGCCTTATTTCTCTTACTCCATTGTCGGCTCACCTTATATCATTTCCCAGAGGAGTGACTGACATACAATGGTTACTACCCATAATCACTTATATCAGGATCCATCTTTGTTGCCCTTGTCTGGATCTTCTGTAATAGATTTAATGTCATAGTGAAAAATTATATAACTAATTATTGAAAGATACGATGTTTCCTTACATTTGCCTCAACATGAACAGCGCATCAAAGATCCTCTTCCTTGGCCCAGATCCAAATATTTCGTAGATTTTTTTGTAGGTTTTACGTTTGATCCATTTATCTTTCCAGTAGGATTAAGCCCATGTTGTAGCAGCCATATTCCTCAAAGTACTCAACCAACCGCTAGGACTCCCTCTTTGTCCAAAGGTGTAGACGCCACTACGTCATGTTTCCAGTCCATTGTTATCCCCGAGTCTTCTCTCACCTGCTGTGACAACTGCCATGCTCAGCCCTTAGCCTCGTCTTCCAAGATCTGACGACTCTCTCTCACACCATCAATTTTTCCGTCCATTCATTTCGTCCCACATTCTTTTCTCTTTTCCCACTCCAGTTCCTTCAATCTCTCCGTCTTCTCCTCCATTACCTCTCATTCGAGCCGTGAATTTCATCTTTCTTTCGATGTAATTCTCTTCAATCCTCTTCGTCCCTGGTCTTCGAGCAGGAGAGCCGCTCATTTCTTTCCCTGACGGAGTGTTACTCGTGCTCACTCGCATGGAACACTCGGGACAGAGACCTATGGCTTCCAGCACAGCCCGGGACACCTCAGGGCTACAGACCTACGCACTCGGTGAGTGTTCTGTGGTGACTCCTGCTGGTGATGTCAGTAATCTGAAGGCTCAGCAGGTCCTCTGTCGCAGTGAGTCCCTTTCCAACACACGAGGCATCCGTCACTGTATTGATATTATCTTGTTGCTTGTCACCACAGCCACTGCCACCATCACCAGTGCCACCACAGCCAGTGTTATCACAGTCTGCGTCACCACAGGCACTGCCATCATACCCGGACCCAGTGCCACTACAGCCAGCCAGCTGTATGTCTAAACATCAAAGATCAAACATAGATATTGGCTCTGTATATTTGCAGCTTGCGGATTCCTCTGTGTTCTGTTAACCGTTCATTATTATTATTATTATTATTATTATTATTATTATTATTATTATTATTATTATTATTATTATTATTATTATTATTATTATTATTAAAGTTAAGATCATACCTTTCGAAATGTGCCAAGTCCTAGATATTGGGAAAGGCATGAGAAGGTAGAGTTCCAGAGCTTCGAGGTGTAAGGAAAGAAACAGTTATCAAAACGGCCCACTCTTCAGTGGCCGCCAGGGTTCAGACCATTTGGATCGAACCGTGTTCTTCTATGGCTGGGTTGAGAGAGCGCTGGCCGTGCTCCATATTGCCTCCTCTTGTGTTAAGTATAACCTGGCAGCTCCTGCATTATTATGATGGTGAAGCGATGTCATTCATAAACTCTTAGTCTCTTTTTCGTACCTTGACGTTTGATTCCGCCAGCTAATGCAGCGGATCGCACGGCTTAGCAGACTTGATCACTCGGACAGATAAAACAGAGACCTCACCTCAAGCGCGACACACGCGAATTGTTCTCGCAAAAGATTTATGCCTGATACTGAATATGTATGTGGCTGGGTGGGTGCGAGAGAACACTGGGCCAAGCACTACGTTGTGGACAAACATCCAACAATGGATCAAAAGAGATAAGGAGAAGTTAGTATACTAAATCTATGGCGATTTTACACCGCCAAGGACAACTGCCGTCCTCGGAAAAAATCCAAATGATTCATATGATGAGCCGTGGCCAGCTCCCGACGGTCGGACGATCTACAATTTGCACTTTCCGACAAATATTTGCAGCATTAAGCTGTAGTTCGTTGCGTCACATATGACCTTCAGCAGAGAGCTTTGCCGGGTTGACTTTCAAAGCAGAAACACAGACACCGGCTGCTGGGAAGGGTGTAGACACGAGACCTGTGCATTCTAGTACGGTGGATTTATATCGAATAGATTTCAAATCCCAAAGGATATACAGGGTCCCTCCACGTCCTACGTACACTGATGGAAATACGAAGTAAGAATCTTTTTTGACATCCGGGTGGTATATACAGGAGGCTACACGCTCAGCATGGAACGCTGACGATATTCTACTGGTCAGGAGTCACTTACTATAAGCCTCTACCTTACAAATGTTAGTCTGAGTAAAGCACCGGAGATGTACAGGAAATTGGTGCTTAATATCGAGGGTGGAACTGGATGAAATATGAACACAAGCCTTGTCGTGATTAGTGTCGACCCAGAGTGTATATAACGTGGAACATTGATACCAAATACTAGTGAAGATGTGTGAACGTGTCACACGTACGCACAAGACCAGCACTCGCTGAGACAATAGCAAAACCCAAGTTAACTCTGTGTCATGAAGTCTTCACTCCTGCACTGAATATCAGTTGACGGTATAATGAATCAGTCTCGTAGGTGCTTATTGTGTCTGGTTATGAAACCATTCCTAGTCTTGCATCACCTGCATGATGTGGTAAACAGTTCCATTTCAGTTCAATTATCTGGCTGAAGAGGTTCTGTCTCTAGATCTCTCATGGTTACCTTCTTTGAATTTCATTTAGAATTCTGTGATTTTTTTTCCGGTCTGAAGACGGTCTTACTTGACAACTTTATCAAAGCTTTGTATGGCCCTGATAGAGTTGAACCCAAACCTCCCATTGATACCAAGACTCTTTGAGTTCTCCCTTTTAATAATAGTTTTACTTTACTTCCCATGTTGCGTAAATCCTTTAATGTACTTGTTGCCTTCAGCAACAATAATACTATAAAGAATATCTTAATCAGGAACTCACCAGAAAATTCTCCTGGATGCATCTATGAAGTGCCATATGGAAATTGTGATAAGTTTTATGTTGGGCAGACTGGTAAGGATCTTTCTGTTAGACTTAAGCAACATAACTATAGTATAAGAACAGGACAAGAATCAAATGGCTTGTTTAGTCACGTTCAAAATTACGATCATTGTATTCACTGGAGTAATGCCATCTCAGTTATTAACTTTAACTCCAGTACCACGAGAAATATCATTGAATCTTCTATTATTAGATACACAAAGAGTTATAACCTTGATTTTAGTGAAGGTCTATACAAATTGGATAGCTTTATTGTTGATAAGATTTGTAAACAATTTGTCCACATAATAAGTTTATGATACGCTCGTTGTCTGTCTTGGACAATCACGTGTTTACCAAAATGGCGTCCTAGCTACGTCTCTTCGTTGTATATCAGCTGACTTATATTTCTTTCTTGTATCTCCCCTGACGATGTGATTGTTGCACGAGAGTGCACTTGGGAACTTATCGTGTTTCATTTTCCCCGTGCACTCATAGGACTATACTTGATCACGCGCAAAATTGTGATCCTTACCAATATATATATATATATATATATATATATATATATATATATATATATATATATATATATATATATATATATATGTATGTATGTATATATGTATCTTGCCAGGTGGGTCCGACGATCAATACAACTCGTGTTGTCACAATAGGTTTCGTAAAACGTGATTGCAAGACGAAGTTCATGATAATTTTGGTACCTCACTTTATAGTTATTTCCATCGAAATATGAAACCTGTTTAACATTTATGTCAAATGACAGGAAAGGCCGATAGCATCCGATATAATGCAATTTAAAAGCATGATTATCATTGTATGTTTAGAGTATGGGGATTTTTCAGAATCCTTCGTCTGCAGTGTCATATTGTTTCACACCAAAAAAAGTTGTAAGACACTTTTTTTTTTACATTGTATACATCGTTTGCATATACAAGGAACAAAAGAGTTGCAAAATAGATCCTTCTCTCTCTCTCTCTCTCTCTCTCTCTCTCTCTCTCTCTCTCTCTCTCTCTCTCTCTCTCTCTCTCTCTCCCTAAAAATATGAGTTATTCTCCATGTACGGAAATTCATTATTTTCAAAAGCTTTCGGTCCATTTTATTACGTTGCTCTGAAAGTCATATACGCTTTCAGTTTATGAAATAGCTTTCCTTCGATGTATCAAATGCCTTTTGATAATATCGAGTTACCGCTTCAGTCGTATATCCATTGTCTAATGTTGATGTCCAGTTTCCAGCAGTTTTTTTTCCAGGTTGGGAAGGCAGCTGTTACCTGACGTGAATCCATGCTATGTTTTTGAAAAGAAGCTGTTCGGTTCAAAATGAAATATAAGTTCAACATTTACTAATAACTCCAGTGAATATGCACGCGACGCATTTATGAAGTTTCCTACACCGGGCGCTTGGTGCAACTTGCACTGGTTTGCATCCTGCAGAGAGCTTTCTTCATCGAACTGCATCCGAAAATACGAAATACGATGGGATGGCTGGACGGTATGCACATTGTAGTGACTGGTGTATATACTACCTGGTGCCCTGCAGATTTGGATGGGTTAAACTATCACATTTTCATCCCCCAAACATCTTGATGGCTTTGAATAGCCAGCTGTAATTCGGTCTTCAAGATGTGGTAACTCTTGAGTATCATTTACAATACGCTTTTGATAAGGTCATTCAGTATTATAGCAGCTCCTTGGCCATTGTCTGGTGATGACCCATCCTCCATCTCTGGCTGTGTGACACCATCTCTGGCTGTGTGACACCATCTCTGGCTGTGTGACACCATCTCTGGCTGTGACACCATCTCTGGCTATGTGACACCATCTCTGGCTGTGTGACTCCATCTCTGGCTGTGTGACACCAGCTCTGGCTGTGTGACATCATCTCTGGCTGTGTGACACCATCTCTGGCTTTGTGACGCCATCTCTGGCTGTGTGACACCATCTCTGGCTGTGTGACACCATCTCTGGCTGTGTGACACCATCTCTGGCTGTGTGACACTATCTCTGGCTGTGTGACACCATCTCTGGCTGTGTGACACCATCTCTGGCTGTGTGACACCATCTCTGGCTGTGTGACACCATCTCTGGCTGTGTGACGCCATCTCTGGCTGTGTGACACCATCTCTGGCTGTGTGACACCATCTCTGGCTGTGTGACGCCATCTCTGGCTGTGTGACACCATCTCTGGCTGTGTGACACCATCTCTGGCTGTGTGACACCATCTCTGGCTGTGTGACACCATCTCTGGCTGTGTGACACCATCTCTGGCTATGTGACACCATCTCTGGCTGTGTGACACCATCTCTGGCTTTGTGACACCATCTCTGGCTGTGTGACACCAGCTCTGGCTGTGTGACACCAGCTCTGGCTGTGTGACACCATCTCTGGCTGTGTGACACCAGCTCTGGCTGTGTGATACCAGCTCTGGCTGTGTGACACCAGCTCTCGCTTTTCTGTGTTACGGATGCAGCCAAAGAAAGTTTTTGGGGCGATTGTTTTGAAAGAGTTGATGATCTGTGTCACAAAGTCTGTTGATCGTTTTTCCATATGTCTTTGGCTTTGTTCGTGTGAGGAATATATTCTTCATAGTACTTCATCTGACCAAACATCAGGACTTCATCCATACCTCGTTTTCTTTCCGAAGATGTCTCATCTCGTCTTCTACAATATAACCTTCATTTTATCTCTTCCTTTATGTTTTACTGGTATGAATTTGGTCTATATCTCTGAAGCATTCTTATCCTTATCTTTCTAACTCATCATCATTAATATCCATTTGTACATTCCAATTCCATATATTTCTAACATCATCATCATTAATATCCATTTGTACATTCCAATTCCATATATTTCTAACATCATCATCATCAATATCCTTTTGTACATGGCAATCGGATCTCAGTGATGCGTTGTTGATTACCTTGGCATCATTGCAGAGATTCAAGTTCTTCCCCTCGCGTTATGTTGCCGCGCTGCAGTTACGTAACTAACGCCCACACGAGTCTGACACAACGTGACTGACGCCCACACGAGTCCGACACAACGTGACTAACGCCCACACGAGTCTGACACTACGTGACTGACGCCCACACGAGTCTGACACCACGTGACTAACGCCCACACGAGTCTGACACGATCGCGTCTCCCGTATGTAGTGCCCGTCTTCGTGTCAGATCCCACATTGTCATCATTGAACTCAAGGTTCAGTATGGTAGCCGCCCTTCCATTTACTGTTGTGGTAGCCATGTCTGCCACACGTTGACGAAGAGACGTATATAGGTGTGTGTTGTGTTGTGTGTGTGTGTGTTGTGTGTGTGTATGTATGTGTGTGTGTGTGTTGTGTGTGTTTGTGTGTATGTATGTGTGTGTGTGTGTGTTGTGTGTGTGTGTGTGTGTTGTGTGTGTGTGTGTGTTGTGTGTGTGTGTGTTGTGTGTGTGTGTGTATGTATGTGTGTGTGTGTGTGTGTGTGTGTGTGTGTATGTGTGTGTGTGTGTGTGTGTGTGTGTGTGTGTGTGTGTGTGTGTGTGTGTGTGTGTGTTCTCAGAAAAACTTGCATTCTGAACTTACGTTTTAGTGACTAGTATGTTGGTTGGGTAATTAAGTCCACATGTGGAAAATTAAATCCGCCCATGTTCACGACGTGGGACGCCTCCTCTTATTCCCAATGAGTAAACAAGTGGGTGAACCCGCTGGTGTCTTCCCTGCTGCTGCTCCTGACGATTACCTGAAGCATACTTCGACACCGAGTATGTCTTTGTCCCCTGAGCATGTTTCACACCACACTGATTCCTTGAGCTCCCCCATTATTCAGACTGTCACGTGACAGTCTTTTACTGCACCAAGAACCACCAGCAGCAGCAGCAGCAGTAGTAACCTCCCTCGGACTCTTTCCTGGCCCTGCTGAATACAGAGTAGTCGTTGGGTTTTAGGAGGCCATTTCCTGTGTCACCATCAGTTGCCCCAAGTTGGTGAGATTTCAAGCCGAATGGTAAAGTTTCAGATTCTTGTAACTTGCCTGAAATACTGTACGCAAATGTTGGTACTGTACGCGGCTCAAAAGGAGGTCGGTTCCTGTACATTAACATATTTGTAAGGGTAACCAGCATACGTTATACTAGCTCTTAACATGTCCTTGTAGGACGTCTATTCGGTGCTTCTGATTTGACGATCCGTACGTTGGCGTTATTAACTCGCATATACAAGGAACAAAAGAGTTGCAAAATAGATCCTTCTCTCTCTCTCTCTCTCTCTCTCTCTCTCTCTCTCTCTCTCTCTCTCTCTCTCTCTCTCTCTCTCTCTCTCTCTCTCTCTCCTGTTTTCCAGTTCTTTTCTGAGTGCTGTTATAGTTGTCCTGTTCTTTTTGGGGTTACGTTCTGGTTCATGACGCAATTCTTATCTTCGTTTCCATATAGTCTCTTTGACAGTTTCTGGACGTTTTCTATTTAGGTTCCATCTTTCACGTCAGACAGTTCTAGGACCCTACCAGTGCTCGATCATGTTCAGTCCTAGCAGCCTTTCCGCTCAACCAAAAATAGTGACATTTTCTTTCGTCTCTCAAAAATTCCTGTCTACACTTGCCTCAGTTTCTCCATAATAATTCTTTCCAATACATTGTGAGTTTAACGAACGGACTCCAGAGTTATATCTGCTGTATGGATAAGAGCAACAACACACATGGCCGTCTCTTTCTCTTTTGATCCCAGTCTTGCAACAACATTAAAACTCTTGGCAACACTACCAACACATTTCATGCGCTACCAGTAAGGGTCGCTGGGATCTGTTTCAGACGTCAGGAAGCCATGCATCACTTCACTCACACCTTCACAGTTAATGTGATGTCATTACTCACGAATTCCATGTTGGGGAGGTTTCATTCCTTTCCATAACAAGGTAGCTACAGGGACCACAAGCGTCATTCTTGTCTGGGCGCCGCCTCTCATTTTCGTGCATACTTTGATGGCCTCTGTCTTAACTTGAAACCATTTGACATCGTATACCTCGAGTACTTATGATGTCAACCACTTGACATGTTTGGTAATCGGCCACACTCAACACTGCCCCAAACATTTGCATATTCTTTTGGCGATCTTGAAGAATTCAGGAGAGCGTCCACACAATTGCCTCCCTCCTCACACAACAGCGACCATCCAGTCCAACCAACAACCCAGAACAGCCACAGCCGCTGCATGTTCACTGGCCACAACCACGTAATGGTCCACACCCACAACTGTGGTATGTTCGAAACTCTCACTACGTGAAAGAAAGTCTCTACATCATCACCTTACATGGTATTGTTGCAGGAATCTACTGGTTAGAGAGGGGTTGATAAGTTGACCCGGTACCCAGACGGTCAGCAGAAAACCATAACTGGAGCAATGTATAGGAAGGAACCTTTCATAAAGTCGTTGGACACACTGCGTAGAGATGGTCAATGTGCTCCATATGTTTAATACAGATATATATATATATATATATATATATATATATATATATATATATATATATATATATATATATATATATTACTCACCTTTGCATTCAAATCACCCATCACTATAACCCGGTCTCGTGCATCAAAACCACTAACACACTCATTCAGCTGCTCCCAAAACACTTGCCTCTCATGATCTTTCTTCTCATGCCCAGGTGCATATGCACCAATAATCACCCATCTCTCTCCATCAACTTTCAGTTTTACCCATATTAATCGAGAATTTACTTTCTTACATTCTATCACATACTCCCACAACTCCTGTTTCAGGAGTATTGCTACTCCTTCCCTTGCTCTTGTCTTCTCACTAACCCCTGACTTTACTCCCAAGACATTCCCAAACCACTCTTCCCCTTTACCCTTGAGCTTCGTTTCACTCAGAGCCAAAACATCCAGGTTCCTTTCCTCAAACATACTACCTATCTCTCCTTTTTTCACATCTTGGTTACATCCACACACATGGGGTGTTCAGTGTTGTAAATGGAAATGGTGAAGAGCTTGTAGATTTATGTGCTGAAAAAGGACTGATGATTGGGAATACCTGGTTTAAAAAGCGAGATATACATAAGTATACTTATGTAAGTAGGAGAGATGGCCAGAGAGCGTTATTGGATTACGTGTTAATTGACAGGCGCGCGAAAGAGAGACTTTTGGATGTTAATGTGCTGAGAGGTGCAACTGGAGGGATGTCTGATCATTATCTTGTGGAGGCTAAGGTGAAGATTTGTATGGGTTTTCAGAAAAGAAGAGTGAATGTTGGGGTGAAGAGGGTGGTGAGAGTAAGTGAGCTTGGGAAGGAGACTTGTGTGAGGAAGTACCAGGAGAGACTGAGTACAGAATGGAAAAAGGTGAGAACAATGGAAGTAAGGGGAGTGGGGGAGGAATGGGATGTATTTAGGGAATCAGTGATGGATTGCACAAAAGATGCTTGTGGCATGAGAAGAGTGGGAGGTGGGTTGATTAGAAAGGGTAGTGAGTGGTGGGATGAAGAAGTAAGAGTATTAGTGAAAGAGAAGAGAGAGGCATTTGGACGATTTTTGCAGGGAAAAAATGAAATTGAGTGGGAGATGTATAAAAGAAAGAGACAGGAGGTCAAGAGAAAGGTGCAAGAGGTGAAAAAAAGGGCAAATGAGAGTTGGGGTGAGAGAGTATCATTAAATTTTAGGGAGAATAAAAAGATGTTCTGGAAGGAGGTAAATAAAGTGCGTAAGACAAGGGAGCAAATGGGAACTTCAGTGAAGGGCGCAAATGGGGAGGTGATAACAAGTAGTGGTGATGTGAGAAGGAGATGGAGTGAGTATTTTGAAGGTTTGTTGAATGTGTTTGATGATAGAGTGGCAGATATAGGGTGTTTTGGTCGAGGTGGTGTGCAAAGTGAGAGGGTTAGGGAAAATGATTTGGTAAACAGAGAAGAGGTAGTAAAAGCTTTGCGGAAGATGAAAGCCGGCAAGGCAGCAGGTTTGGATGGTATTGCAGTGGAATTTATTAAAAAAGGGGGTGACTGTATTGTTGACTGGTTGGTAAGGTTATTTAATGTATATATGACTCATGGTGAGGTGCCTGAGGATTGGCGGAATGCGTGCATAGTGCCATTGTACAAAGGCAAAGGGGATAAGAGTGAGTGCTCAAATTACAGAGGTATAAGTTTGTTGAGTATTCCTGGTAAATTATATGGGAGGATATTGATTGAGAGGGTGAAGGCATGTACAGAGCATCAGATTGGGGAAGAGCAGTGTGGTTTCAGAAGTGGTAGAGGATGTGTGGATCAGGTGTTTGCTTTGAAGAATGTATGTGAGAAATACTTAGAAAAGCAAATGGATTTGTATGTAGCATTTATGGATCTGGAGAAGGCATATGATAGAGTTGATAGAGATGCTCTGTGGAAGGTATTAAGAATATA
This sequence comes from Panulirus ornatus, assembly GCF_036320965.1. Classification (NCBI taxonomy): domain Eukaryota; kingdom Metazoa; phylum Arthropoda; class Malacostraca; order Decapoda; family Palinuridae; genus Panulirus; species Panulirus ornatus. Next base: position 53,530,618 of record NC_092242.1, read on the forward strand.
TGGTGTGGGAGGCAAGTTGTTAGAAGCAGTGAAAAGTTTTTATCGAGGATGTAAGGCATGTGTACGTGTAGGAAGAGAGGAAAGTGATTGGTTCTCAGTGAATGTAGGTTTGCGGCAGGGGTGTGTGATGTCTCCATGGTTGTTTAATTTGTTTATGGATGGGGTTGTTAGAGAGGTGAATGCAAGAGTTTTGGAAAGAGGGGCAAGTATGAAGTCTGTTGGGGATGAGAGAGCTTGGGAAGTGAGTCAGTTGTTGTTCGCTGATGATACAGCGCTGGTGGCTGATTCATGTGAGAAACTGCAGAAGCTGGTGACTGAGTTTGGTAAAGTGTGTGAAAGAAGAAAGTTAAGAGTAAATGTGAATAAGAGCAAGGTTATTAGGTACAGTAGGGTTGAGGGTCAAGTCAATTGGGAGGTGAGTTTGAATGGAGAAAAACTGGAGGAAGTGAAGTGTTTTAGATATCTGGGAGTGGATCTGGCAGCGGATGGAACCATGGAAGCGGAAGTGGATCATAGGGTGGGGGAGGGGGCGAAAATTCTGGGAGCCTTGAAGAATGTGTGGAAGTCGAGAACATTGTCTCGGAAAGCAAAAATGGGTATGTTTGAAGGAATAGTGGTTCCAGCAATGTTGTATGGTTGCGAGGCGTGGGCTATGGATAGAGTTGTGCGCAGGAGGTTGGATGTGCTGGAAATGAGATGTATGAGGACAATGTGTGGTGTGAGGTGGTTTGATCGAGTAAGTAACGTAAGGGTAAGAGAGATGTGTGGAAATAAAAAGAGCGTGGTTGAGAGAGCAGAAGAGGGTGTTTTGAAATGGTTTGGTCACATGGAGAGAATGAGTGAGGAAAGATTGACCAAGAGAATATATGTGTCGGAGGTGGAGGGAACGAGGAGAAGAGGGAGACCAAATTGGAGGTGGAAAGATGGAGTGAAAAAGATATTGTGTGATCGGGGCCTGAACATGCAGGAGGGTGAAAGGAGGGCAAGGAATAGAGTGAATTGGAGCGATGTGGTATACCGGGGTTGACGTGCTGTCAGCGGATTGAATCAGGGCATGTGAGGCGTCTGGGGTAAACCATGGAAAGCTGTGTAGGTATGTATATTTGCGTGTGTGGACGTATGTATATACATGTGTATGGGGGTGGGTTGGGCCATTTCTTTCGTCTGTTTCCTTGCGCTACCTCGCAAACGCGGGAGACAGCGACAAGCAAAAAAAAAAAAAAAAAAAAAATATATATATATATATATATATATATATATATATATATATATATATATATATATTATATTTATTTATATATATATTTATTTATATATATATATTTTTTTCTTTTTTTATTATACTTTGTCGCTGTCTCCCGTGTTTGCTTTGAAGAATGTATGTGAGAAATACTTAGAAAAGCAAATGGATTTGTATGTAGCATTTATGGATCTGGAGAAGGCATATGATAGAGTTGATAGAGATGCTCTGTGGAAGGTATTAAGAATATATGGTGTTGGAGGAAAGTTGTTAGAAGCAGTGAAAAGTTTTTATCGAGGATGTAAGGCATGTGTACGTGTAGGAAGAGAGGAAAGTGATTGGTTCTCAGTGAATGTAGGTTTGCGGCAGGGGTGTGTGATGTCTCCATGGTTGTTTAATTTGTTTATGGATGGGGTTGTTAGGGAGGTAAATGCAAGAGTTTTGGAAAGAGGGGCAAGTATGAAGTCTGTTGGGGATGAGAGAGCTTGGGAAGTGAGTCAGTTGTTGTTCGCTGATGATATATATATATATATATATATATATATATATATGTATATATATATATATATATATATATATATATATATATATATATATATATATATATATATATATATATATATATGTATACTTGGACAGAAACGTGAGCTACGAAAGGTACCCCAAGCATTTACCTTTGGCTGTTCCTCTGCCAAACAGACCCAAAGACAAGATTTGAAACTTTGGCTAAGATACCAAACTAGAATTTTCCACTCACCAGATTCTTCTTCTTCCTCTTCTTCTTATCATCTTTTTCCTCCTCCTCCTCCTCCTCCTCCTCCCCCTCCTCCTCCTCCTCTTCTGTTGCCACTGTCGATATCTTTACAAGACACTTCAGTCTATGCCCAGGGGTCTTTCACAGATCAGCAGCTTTACCCGGGAGATGTGGCTTTTGCCATCGCTTTCCTCAAGTGAGTCGTGTGTTGAGACAGGTCGTCTACCCCTGCAGCGTGGCTTGCGGTTAGTCATCCGGGAAGGCAAGGCTGCCTGATCTGCGCTTTTTATTTTAATTCATTTCTCTTTACTAATGATATGCAACGTATATATGAGAAAAAGTAATGTAGAAAATGGGAATGGTTTGGCAGTAAAGGGATAGAATTGCCAATGAGTCCACAGAGAAAACTGGTTGTGTATGTGTACTATGCCTTTATTCCTGCGTATGTACACACACACACACACACACACACACACACACACAGCCTTCCTAAGCCAGGTACCCGTTTATCGACCAGGCTAGAGGGGAGGATGAACATTTAGTTTGAGTGTAAATAGACTGTCATTCTTTGGATTCGAGCCTAAGTGGACGCCACTCCAGGCTGACGCGTGCTCACTCATGGTCAGTAACGCTGACCACTACACCACGGAGACCTATATGAATCCTTTCAGAATTTTATAATCTTCAACACATTCTGCCATTGCTAAGTTTTAGTTCTGCCTAGACATACACTTAGCACTTTGGTTTAAACGCACACAGAGCATTCCAGTGTGGACTAATGAATTCTGAGGACTCATCCTTGTACCGTACAGTTACACTGAACTTGATGTCGTTTGACAAAAAACAAGTATCATCTGTAGCCACAGGTTTTCAAGAGACTGTTCTCATAAAAGCCTTCATCGATGACTCTACCATCCTGTGGTTTTGACACTGGGGTGCGGATGACCAGCTCATAACACACGACATCCAACCCATTTGTTCTCAATATCAGAACTGGCGTTGGGATGATCCCTCTATAGCTTTACCATCCCTATTCTTTCTTGCCGTAGTTTTTAGCACTCTCATCCTCACATTGTTTAACATTTATGAAATGTCTTTTCTCACTTTACAGTGATGGATGTTAAAATCACCTTCAAGTACATAGATGAGAGGTCTAGTTAAGTATTTACAGCATATATTGGACAGATGATGGGGTATGGAAGATATGTCTGGTTATCTCACTATGAAGAGATACAAATTTCTTGGAATGGTTGAAGCGCAGGCGACCAACACTGTAGTTTTAAGTCCTGGTGCTGAGCTACAGGGGGAGGGCAGAAGTCGTAGACTTTCCTACACTGGAAAAGGAAAAGAAAACGAGAGACGTGATTAGAACTGTCAGGTCCATCAAACTATCTAACGATGTTTGTATTGGGTAGTTCTCTCATTACCTGGGGGGGGGTTGGGGGGCTGGGCGACGGGAAGACATGACATAGGGGAACTGATCGACTGGAGGACATGACAGGGAGGAACTGATCAGCTGGAGGACATGACAGGGTGGAACTGATCAAGAGGAGGACATGATTGGGAGGAACTGATCAGCTGAAGGACATGACAGGATGGACCTGATCAACTGGACTACATGACAGGCAGGAACTGATCAACTGGAGGACATGACAGGGAGGAACTGATCAACTGGAGGACATGACAGGGAGGAACTGATCAACTGGAGGACATGACAGGGAGGAACTGATCAACTGGAGGACGTGACAGGATGGAACTGATCAACTGGACGACATGACAGGCAGGAACTGATCAACTGGAGGACATGACTAGGAGGAACTGATCACCTGGAGGATATAGCAGGAGCACCTGATCAACTGGAGGACATGACTGGGAGGAACTGATCAACTGGAGGACATGACAAGGAGGAACTGATCGACTGGAGGACATGACAGGGAGGAACTGATCAGCTGGAGGACATGACAGGATGGAACTGATCAACTGGAGGACATGACTGGGAGGAACTGATCAACTGGAGGACATGACTGGGAGGAACTGATCAACTGGAGGACATGACAAGGAGGAACTGATCGACTGGAGGACATGACAGGGAGGAACTGATCAGCTGGAGGACATGACAAGGAGGAACTGATCAACTGGAGGACATGACAGGGAGGAACTGATCAACTGGAGGACATGACTGGGAGGAACTGATCAACTGGAGGACATGACTGGGAGGAACTGATCAACTGGAGGACATGACAAGGAGGAACTGATCGACTGGAGGACATGACAGGGAGGAACTGATCAGCTGGAGGACATGACAAGGAGGAACTGATCAACTGGAGGACATGACAGGGAGGAACTGATCAACTGGAGGACATGACAAGGAGGAACTGATCAACTGGAGGACATGACAAGGAGGAACTGATCGACTGGAGGACATGACAGGGAGGAACTGATCAGCTGGAGGACATGACAAGGAGGAACTGATCAACTGGAGGACATGACAGGGAGGAACTGATCAACTGGAGGACATGACTGGGAGGAACTGATCAACTGGAGGACATGACAAGGAGGAACTGATCAACTGGAGGACATGACAAGGAGGAACTGATCAACTGGAGGACGTGACAGGATGGAACTGATCAACTGGAGGACATGACAAGGAGGAACTGATCAACTGGAGGACGTGACAGGGAGGAACTGATCAAATGGAGGACATGACAAGGAGGAACTGATCAACTGGAGGACATGACTGGGAGGAACTGATCAAATGGAGGACATGACAAGGAGGAACTGATCAACTGGAGGACATGACAGGGAGGAACTGATCAGCTGGAGGACATGACTGGGAGGAACTGATCAAATGGAGGACATGACAAGGAACTGTGCAGAAGGATTACCCATGAGAGTAATGCAGAAAATCGTTGTAGAGCAATGGACGAAGTAAACAAAGTGAAGAACTGATTGATATCGAACATACTGAAGAGTTTAAGAAGGTTTGTGGGAGAGGATTGTAGTTATAAGATGCGGCGGCACCACCATTGTAAATCTACCTCGTGTAAACACACACACACACACACACACACACACACACACACACACACACACACACACACACACACACGCACACACTTCAAGAGATAAGGCCCCTCAAATGTAGAACTCCCACCCTGTGCAGAATACACACACACATCAGCAGTGTCAGTAACGTCATCCCTCTAGCCATCACCTCGAGGGTGTCAGCTGACAGGAGCTCAGCAGACGCAAACCGACTGGCCGGACTTGTAACTCGATATACATGTTGATGGAAGAGGGGAAGGAAATAGAACAACGCATAGGAAAGTGAATGACACATACCCTTCATGGCATGGAGGAAAAGTCTTCACGGTGTTTGATGCAGAGCCCGTCCACCCGGACCTGGACATGAAGAATGTGAAATGTGCATTTTTGACGTAGAGAGAGAGAGAGAGAGAGAGAGAGAGAGAGAGAGAGAGAGAGAGAGAGAGAGAGAGAGAGAGAGTCTGGCTATACATAACAGCCTGGGATAAGCCTGCCACCTTCTCACTACACCTCTCCTGAACCCACCAGGTGCACCAGGAGACACCATTTACATGTCTCCGATCCCCACGAAGCACCGTAGTACTGCAAGCACTGTTGAAACTGAACACTGTAGGATAACACTGGCGTCAGCGGGCAGTGAGTGGCCAGGGCTGGCGGCATGTACGTCAGAGGGATGGTAGTCATTGGTTGTAACCACACGACACTAGCGATGAACACACGCAGGGCTTTTTTTTGCCTTGTGAAACATGGCAAGTGTCACTGCGTGAGGAAGACCTTTAAATCTAGTCCAAGCACGTAGCCTGCAGCCAAGGTCTACGTGTTCAGAGGCTAGGTATTTCACGTGTGGACATATTTACAATGATGATACACACTCTGATCACAGGCGGGAAGTAATTACTCAGCAAGACACACAAGCTTACAGAACACCTGGGGAGGATTATGTGTGTAAATCTGATAATAGCGGCATGGCAGAAAAAAAAGATGATGTAGGTAAACAACCGATAGTTAAGGGGAATGGACATTTGGGGATTACATGGGAACTACATACACACACAGCTTAGCTTACCACTACCTCTACAGCCGCTCGTATCTCTAGCGACAGCTCCACGTCGACTGATCTATGATAACGCCACTACGTCGTACAAGGGCCTGAGTGTCGACGCCGGAGGTATCGTGTGATGGGAAGCATTCGACGTGCAGTACGCCCTTGTGGTGGCATATGATCGCCCGATAGTTTTGCATGGCTCCCTAGCTAGTCTCGTACGAGACGGTCGGAAGTCATGCTTGTATCCTACGGGGTGGAATACGAGCGAGGTCCTTACTTGTGATCATCACTTGTGGTACTACACGTTTCGTTCTGAGTTCTTGTACACCTCTGTTGTGGGATTATTCATCGGAAGGGTAAAAAAAATAAAGGGATGGGAGAAGAAAATATATGGGCATGATAGGGTGAACCCGGACATGCAGTGCTATACATCTACAGGTCCATTATACTATGGATAACTACAGCAACGCTTAGCGGAAAGGACCACGTCCTCAGCACAGCATGCCGTATCCCTCAGCTGGGCTGATGAGTGTGGTCTGCAACCATATTTCCTCCACGACCACATGCCTGGCCTAATACCGCAGGCGCTGGGTGGTGGCTATATCTGATAACCTAATGGCTGAACGGCTACCACGCACGACCGACCGGGTGGTATGGAAACACATGCCGCCGACAGCGTACCGTCGTTGACAGAAGGACAGACCCTCCAGACGGATGGTCGGTGGACCATATTAAAGACCTGCCAGCGGCGGGATTGTGGTTGGATATGGGGACCACAATCAGTCGTGGCCGAGATCACACCCGAGCTGGCTGGCATGACACATCCACTAGTGCGAGGCCATCCAGAAGTGCAGGCAGGCAGGCACGGGATGGAGACAGGTCTGGGTGAGAGGGATTCGACTCTATCATTGCCGCGTCAGATGGAGGTGCTCCCCGGAGTGACGCTTCCCACCACAGGATCACACAAATGCTTGGCTCAGCTGCCGTCAAGGGCGCCTGAGGAACCTCTGGTGGAGGTACCAGTGGGTGTCTGCCGTGGACGACGTTTCCTGGGTGCAACCATGTCATCAGGACTGGAGGCATCATGCTACAGCTGAGGGCCCCGTAGACCATAAACTTTAATGAAGGGAAGGTGTTTGATCTGCGGAGTATACAACATTGCTGTGGAGGTGGACTAGGGCAGGCCAGCCTGCGTATTACAGTGCAGTCTGCAGACCGTAATTACGCAGGTGTGTCCCTTCGTTAAACCTGAGCCCGAGTCCACGCCCTACAACATCAATGGCGCTCTCTAATACCAGAAGGATTTCATAAACCGACAGCGTACAAGGACTAACTGGATCAACGGATACATATTACTGTGTAGAGTAAAACTCACAACACCCGGATAACCCAACTCAGGAAGAGACGATGGATGGAACTCCTCGTGGCAAGAGATGCACGCAATCGCATAACACTGAAGATAAAATATCTAAAGAACAGAGTGCAATCCTGACATTCATGTTACACACGTTCAAGAGATGAGAAATGAACTGCTCCTCCCTGGACTTGGGGAGCAGGTTGGACAGTCAGGTCAGGAGTACTTACCAGCTTTACATGCACGAGGACAATCCTCGTTTGTGTTTACGCCTCCCCCCTCAAGCCCTGTGGGCTAGTCTGACACTCTGAGAACAAGTACGAGAGACGGTTCTAGACATGGTACTGGTACTGACAGTGGTAACAAAGGTGACTTGTAGAATAACTCGCTTGTCACACTGGACTCATCACATTGATATTCAAGGGAGGTTGGGGCCTCACGCCTCACTGAACCGGTCTCCTCAGACTCATTAGGGCCACGGTCACTTGCATAGGTCCATACAATGCACCTCGCAGACGCCTTAAGAGCTCCCACTTCATCACTAGGAGACAGCACATCAATAACTCTGGAATGATGAACCACGTCAGTACACAAATCAGCTCTGCTCCTGGTGAACATCAACTACAACACTGCATTAGCGGATGTCGGGAAATCTGTGAATGTCCCAAAGTCAGTTATTTCAGACCTCAAGGCTTACGGTTTCGAAAGCTGCGACTACTTTATTGACAGTAATACTCTTGAAGACATTCTGACACTTTACCATCCAAACTTTACCATGCCCAGAGCTATATAAACATCTGATGTAGCCATATCAAGTGCAAGCACATTCTGTAACTACGTTTCCTTCTTTGTAAAATTGTCAGTGTTAACATGCCCAGTGCCATGACATTCTGTGACGACATGATCCGTATGTAATGTACATTGGACATTTCACACCACCATCACTGTTAACCACTGTACGCTACATTGTGTCCTGTTTCTAATACTCACCTCAGTATAGATGTAGTTTGTTTGTGTATATATTATAATTTTGTATGTATCACTTATATTTGTTTTGTGATAGACAAATGTTGTTGCCTATGATACTGTCACTCTTACTTGCTATCCTGTAATCATGTATCATGTATTTGATGTATTCTACACCTCCCTTCTTCTTTGACGGGAGGGGTGACCCTTTGGGTCCCTGGGCCACACTTGAGCCCCTCTTGAACCCCACTTGTCATACTCCATTGTCGATGTATTGTGCCCACTGTACGCTCTAGATTTGCCTCCACCTACCCCTAGATATGTGCCCTTCACCCATACTATCACTGAAATGCTGTCTGCACATATGCAAACAGCGAATGTTTTAAAACTAAAAATTAAAATCATCCAGTATCGCGAGAAGTAGATTCTACGTCCTCATCCACGACATTTAACTCGCAGTCATCCCAGTGACTACAACACCCCACATAAGGGCTGTCTTTAACACTAGGCGACTCACCTGGCACACCGTGTGTCATGTATAAAGTGGTGGTGCCGCTCAAGTCATGGGCCAGGCTGCTCTGCTTCAGACGTGGCAGATGGACTCTGACTTGAGAGAGGCAGTGGTGACGCCACAGCTGAGTGAGGTCTGCCCAGTCATATGCCTCTCCTCTGATTCAGTGATTCACGAACTGATGCGACTCCATCGCAGGTTGTCAGGCGGCGAACACGCACAGTCTGGTGTATCATAACTCTGGCTCAAGAGGAAACGAGCAACACGCAGGATGGTTGATCAAGAAACTAGCGCAAGATGACAGCAGCAACACGTGATCAAGTGTCAGGATGGTGTTGGTGATCAAGTGTCAGGATGGTGTTGGTGATCAAGTGTCAGGATGGTGCTGGTGATCAAGTGTCAGGATGGTGCTGGTGATCAAGTGTCAGGATGGTGTTGGTGATCAAGTGTCAGGATGATGCTGGTGATCAAGTGTCAGGATGGTGCTGGTGATCAAGTGTCAGGATGGTGTTGGTGATCAAGTGTCAGGATGGTGCTGGTGATCAAGTGTCAGGATGGTGTTGGTGATCAAGTGTCAGGATGGTGTTGGTGATCAAGTGTCAGGATGGTGCTGGTGATCAAGTGTCAGGATGGTGCTGGTGATCAAGTGTCAGGATGGTGTTGGTGATCAAGTGTCAGGATGGTGTTGGTGATCAAGTGTCAGGATGATGCTGGTGATCAAGTGTCAGGATGGTGCTGGTGATCAAGTGTCAGGATGGTGTTGGTGATCAAGTGTCAGGATGGTGCTGGTGATCAAGTGTCAGGATGGTGCTGGTGATCAAGTGTCAGGATGGTGCTGGTGATCAAGTGTCAGGATGGTGTTGGTGATCAAGTGTCAGGATGGTGCTGGTGATCAAGTGTCAGGATGGTGCTGGTGATCAAGTGTCAGGATGGTGCTGGTGATCAAGTGTCAGGATGGTGCTGGTGATCAAGTGTCAGGATGGTGCTGGTGATCAAGTGTCAGGATGGTGCTGGTGATCAAGTGTCAGGATGGTGCTGGTGATCAAGTGTCAGGATGGTGCTGGTGATCAAGTGTCAGGATGGTGCTGGTGATCAAGTGTCAGGATGGTGCTGGTGATCAAGTGTCAGGATGGTGTTGGTGATCAAGTGTCAGGATGGTGCTGGTGATCAAGTGTCAGGATGGTGCTGGTGATCAAGTGTCAGGATGGTGTTGGTGATCAAGTGTCAGGATGGTGCTGGTGATCAAGTGTCAGGATGGTGCTGGTGATCAAGTGTCAGGATGGTGATGGTGATCAAGTGTCAGGATGGTGTTGGTGATCAAGTGTCAGGATGGTGCTGGTGATCAAGTGTCAGGATGGTGCTGGTGATCAAGTGTCAGGATGGTGCTGGTGATCAAGTGTCAGGATGGTGCTGGTGATCAAGTGTCAGGATGGTGTTGGTGATCAAGTGTCAGGATGGTGCTGGTGATCAAGTGTCAGGATGGTGCTGGTGATCAAGTGTCAGGATGGTGCTGGTGATCAAGTGTCAGGATGGTGTTGGTGATCAAGTGTCAGGATGGTGCTGGTGATCAAGTGTCAGGATGGTGCTGGTGATCAAGTGTCAGGATGGTGATGATGATCAAGTGTCAGGATGGTGTTGGTGATCAAGTGTCAGGATGGTGCTGGTGATCAAGTGTCAGGATGGTGCTGGTGATCAAGTGTCAGGATGGTGTTGGTGATCAAGTGTCAGGATGGTGCTGGTGATCAAGTGTCAGGATGGTGCTGGTGATCAAGTGTCAGGATGGTGCTGGTGATCAAGTGTCAGGATGGTGATGATGATCAAGTGTCAGGATGGTGTTGGTGATCAAGTGTCAGGATGGTGCTGGTGATCAAGTGTCAGGATGGTGCTGGTGATCAAGTGTCAGGATGGTGCTGGTGATCAAGTGTCAGGATGGTGATGATGATCAAGTGTCAGGATGGTGCTGGTGATCAAGTGTCAGGATGGTGATGATGATCAAGTGTCAGGATGGTGTTGGTGATCAAGTGTCAGGATGGTGCTGGTGATCAAGTGTCAGGATGGTGTTGGTGATCAAGTGTCAGGATGGTGCTGGTGATCAAGTGTCAGGATGGTGCTGGTGATCAAGTGTCAGGATGGTGCTGGTGATCAAGTGTCAGGATGGTGCTGGTGATCAAGTGTCAGGATGGTGCTGGTGATCAAGTGTCATGGCAATAATGATCACCAAGTACCACGTAGGTCAGTGATCTTGATGATGAATGTAACTAAATGATGATTTTCGTCCAAGTGACCACAGTGTACGAGGAATGAGAGAGAAGTTAAACAGACAATAGGAAACAGAATGCTAATGAGCATCACTTAAATAGAATGATTGTATGCAAATTAGCTTAGAAAATGAAAGAATCGAGGAGAACACACACACACACACACACACACACACACACACACACACACACACACACACACACACGACCCTGTAGCTTTAAAGTAACATAAACTCTTATTTTCCTTCACGCCTTTTCCTCCCAAGAAAGAATCCATGCTCCTTCGTAAGGCACGAGACCCCAGAACTCTCTACTCTGCTGTCAGACACCTGAGAGACACTACCAGGAATCGCAACTTGTCTTCACAGCCTTCGTGATGGAGGCGCTCATGACATCCACCAACCCCATCTGTCGGAGGGATTTCACAACGGGTGACAGAACGCCATCTATCGCTGGAGGATTCGCACCGCCGAGCCGGTGACGTTTCGTCGGCCATGTCAATCCGTGGTGATTATACATGTGTTGTACCCCCGGAGAAGACCCGCCCAGAATGGGCAGATCAAGATTGCATTTCAAGTGGCAACACTTTTTAAATAAAATGCAAAGCAGGAAACAGCCAATATCCGGCCGTGATTGATGACAAGGGGGGGAGGAAGGAGGACTGGCGGGGAGGGAGACACAGGAGAGAGGGGGTCATGTGTTTTGGTGACGGCGACCATCAGTTGTCTGCGAAAATTTTGCGAGAATGCTCATTCTTTTTTCCCCGGAAGAAGGTTACAGTCTGGAGGGAGGTGGGGTGTTGTGAGGAGGGTGGGGTCTTAGTGGGAAGGTCGGGTCTTGTGACAGCTTACGGGTCTTAGTGAGAAGGGGTCTTGTGACAGCTTACGGGTCTTGGTGAGAAGGTCGGGTCTTTCTGGCAGCTTACGGGTCTTAGTGAGAAGGTCGGGTCTTGTGACAGCTTACGGGTCTTGGTGAGAAGGTCGGGTCTTTCTGGCAGCTTCTGGTGCTTAGTGAGACGGCTGGGGTCTTACTGAGAATGTTAGGGTCTTGTGACAACGTCTTGGTCTTAGTGAGAAGGTCGTGGGGGGTCTTGTGAGAAGATTAGTATCTCATGTAAATGCCTTTTGGTCTTATGAGAAGACCAAGGTCTCGTGAGAGGTCGATGGTCTTTTTAAGACAGGGAGCCACCCTGGAAGCTCCTGGTGTGTATGTACGATGTATGTACGTCAAATGTTTCCCAACAACATACATACATACATGTTGTCGTTCATTACGATATATGTTCATAACTCATGACTGAAAGACAGGTAAGCTGAGCAGTAACACATAGTATACGTTACTGATAGCTGTCTACTTTACGTGTTTTTTTCAAACTCTTAACTTGGCGTAGGTGTCCTTCACTGTCAGCAGGGGAGATGGCAAACAAATTTTGCCAGGATTTCCATAACTGTCGACTTTGAGTGAAGTGACTTGAGATATTTCACAACTTTTTAATCTTGATATTTCCTACACTTTGATTAATCTCGAGCGAATATTTATATCAAACGGATATGAAAAAATATTTTTGGAGTCGGACACGTGTGGCAGGCGTGCTCGCGTCCTCGATGGTGGAGTAAAGAACCCCGAACCAGGCAGCTGGTCCGTCAACATAGCAGGGTCCTCAACACAGTGGCTACCCGCCCGCACTCCTGGCCAACACTCGGCCATCGGCAGACAAGACTTCCTTCAGCAGCAGCAGCAGCAGGAGAGAGCACAGAGCCACAGTATTAACGTGTAAGATTTTCACGAATTATCAGTTGAGTTTATATCAGTCGTTGAACAGTTATATTAACGTAATTAGAAAAAGCTTCCATTACTGATGTAGTTAAATGCCTCAGCTGGATAATACAAACATTGTTATTTTGCTCCTGTCGTTGTCCCCTAATTGGATAGAAATATACAAACGCGTTTAATGCTTGCATGAAAAGTTCACGCACGTCCACTTAACCAGAGGCTTCACATTAATTCAGTTTTTCCACTTAAGGTGTGTTGTTCTCCAGTACTGTGTGTTCTTACAGACAAACACAAGTGGAATTTTATCAAACGATTTTTTAAGAATCCGAATTTATGACATTAACGTTTTACTTTCGTCATAAATAGAAATTTTAACATAAAAAAGAATCCAGGAAATTGATCAGACGAGCGAATTCGTCGAAAACCCATGCTGAGAATCGTTTATCAAGTGGTGGTCATCTAAATGGTTTACAATCTATATCCAGAATGATGATTTCCATAATCCAACTCAGATAACTACAGATGTTGAACTCATTGGTCGATATTTTTCAGGGAGTGATTTTTTATATTTTTCATTTTTTTTTTCTAAATATCGGTGTTACATTGGCAAGCATCCCATGCCTCTGGAACTTTCCCCGACGCAAGTGACTTACTGAGAACAGTGAAGCGTTTGCCTTTCTCACTCTCCGCCTCTTTCATTGTCCTCAGAGAAGATCTGTCAGACCCTGGTGTTTAATTTACTCTCATTCCATTTGCTACTGAGAGTATATGTTGCAAATTATTTTCTCTCTCGTAACGGATGTAATTGGAATCGGGAGAAGAGTTAAGCCTCCAGCTGTAAAACAAATACAAATATGAAATTGAATGAAATAATATCTTTGTGTCATGACCTCGTTCTCTTGAACGAAGTCATCATTTTCCGTAATTAATGGACTAGTTGATCTGATAAAAACTGCTGCTTCTAAAATAATTATAAGATTCCATAGGGTTTCTTCTGCCCTTTTTAGCAATATATGCTTCATTCTGAAGTTTGTTTTAATGTATAATACTGTTATTATAACCACGCAGTTTTACATGGTTGACTCTACTACCATGTTGGTTTTTGGTCTCTTGTGTCTTAACTGGAGGTTTGTTAGGCAACAGGCACTTCTATATTTCACTGTTCCACCATTTTGGGTTTCGTCTTGAAAAGATACCGTCTGATATGTATTGTCACGGATGTTCTTTCAACTGCTTTGAAAGTTTTACTGAAGTTTTTAAAGGCTACGTCTTTATCATTTCCATTTGCGATATCATTGCAAATTTTCTTGGCAAGAGTAAAGCGATCATAAGAATTTGCGAGTCAAAAATCTATTAATTTTTGTGACTTTTCATGTTGACCAGCATCACAGGCAATATTGCTGCTTAAGATCAACTGGCCGGTGATCACTCGTATCACTCTCTTCTTCATTTAAACATTTATAAACAAAAGCCTCATTTATAGCTAGATTTAAACATTTATAAACAAAAGCCTCATTTATAGCTAGAATTTCATCGCAAGTAGGTTTCTGAACTGATAGTATTAAGACACTATTAAGCAAATTAACCTAAAGAGTCCACGACCCGTAGAACTGAGAGGACAGCTGCGTCGTGGTGTACGGAATGGTGCGGTTGAAAAGAGGTAACGTTTGGAGGATTAGTGAGACGGAAGGCTTCTGATCCTATTCTCGCTAAAACACATGTGATTGAAGACCAACTCCATACCAGAACTCTGTACGTGGGCGAATAGAACCGCTGTTATTACGAAATAGCCGATATACGACACCCCCTAGCGTTTGGGGAAGCAGATTATGTGCTGCTCCGGATGGTGAAGTACAGGATAGGGTCATGACCAATAGGTTCGTGTTATCAAAGGGCACGGTTATGGTATCTTTATATTGAACTGAGGTTAATGAATGACAGTCAGGAAAAGAGACAGGGAGTGATTACGTTGTAGTAACTGCTTCCCCATTGTGAGTTTTATTACAGCTCCGAAGTGAGGGAGAAAAATGTGTCGTTCAGTAGCTCTTCCTGGCTCCTGTGTCCTGCCTCTCTCATACCTTTCGTCATCCACTTGGTACAGAAGCTCCTAGATGTAACATCCAGAAAGTACAGCATCTCCTGCTGTGACATCCAGCAGGTACAGCAGCTGCTGTGTCATCCAGTTGGTACAGCATCTCCTGCTGTGTCACCCAGCAAGTACAGCATCTCCTGCTGTGTCATCCAGCAGGTACAGCATCCCTCGCTGTGTCATCCAGTTGGTACAGCATCTCCTGCTGTGTCGTCCAGTTGGTACAGCATCTCCTGCTGTGTCATCCAGCAGATACAGCATCCTCGCTGTGTCATTTAGCAGGTACAGCATCTCCTGCTGTGTCATCCAGTTCGCACAGAAGCTCCTAGCTGTGACTTCCAGCAAGAACAGCATCTCCTGCTGTCATATGTCCAGTCCCTGATACCTGTGTCATCAGGAAGGTGCAGCAGTTTTTGCTGTCTCATGTGCCCAGCCCCGCACACCAGTGTCATCCAGCAGGTCTTGCTGGCTGATATCATACTTTGAGTTTGTCAGGGCATCAGTGGTCTAGTGTGACATGGACGCTGGTCGGGACATCACTGGTCCACACAGTGTGACGTGGACGCTGGTCGGGACATCACTGGTCCACACAGTGTGACGTGGACGCTGGTCGGGACATCACTGGTCCACACATTGTGACGTGGACGCTGGTCGGGACATCACTGCTCCACACAGTGCGACGTGGACGCCGGTCGGGACATCACTGGTCCACATAGACTTACGTGGACGCTGGTCGGGACATCACTGGTCGACACAGTGTGACGTGGACGCTGGTCGGGACATCACTGGTCGACACAGTGTGACGTGGACGCTGGTCGGGACATCACTGGTCGACACAGCTTGACGTAAACCAATCAGCTTCCTTCCCTCCGGCTCAGTGCACCTGGTGCTCATTTACACAGTGATGAAGTTGTTCTTGTGGAAGTAGAGTTTCCCCTAATTTTCTACAAGTTTACAATATACTTGTTTACCGTCGTCTGAAATATTCATAGTTTTTTCCCTTAACTGGAATATTTGTGTTTGTCCTGCGACCCTGTTTTTTTCCCCAGTGCATTGTTGTTTGTATTGTTGGGGGAACGAACTCGTCTGTTTCCTTCCTGTGAGTCAATAGTTTATGCTCTCCGCACAACAGTCATTTATGTATGTTTCGATAGAAAAAAAAAAAAAGAAGGCAGTATCGTCTTTAAACTGAATAATTTATTTGCTTTCACAGAGTTTTATTTTCAGTGAAAACACTGACATTCGACACCCGCCACCCCATCCATGCAAGAGTTTGAGTTGGTGATATTTTTACATTTTCTCTCTCATAATTTGTCTTTCGATGTCATATAATTCGTTTGCGGTAAGATTAAGAGGGACAGGGAAAATATAGGACTTAATGTGTGTGGCTGATAAGCATTCTACCGTATTGTATAGCTTAGTGGAAACCTTAAACGACCCGAAACATGCGTTTGGAGCAGTGAACCGTATATATACAGTCTACACGTACGGAAAATTAATCTGTTTTGAAGACACGTAACAGATTTTCGTTGTTTCGTGGTTGACGGCATCTGTAATATGTGCAGAGAGGGAAACAGAGTCTAAAGACATGTATAGACGTGATAACATGTGTCTTTCGAAAGTATTGCCGTCTCTGTACCCGAGGTTTATTGTCCTCCAGATTGTTTCGGACCCCTTCATTTCTTGTTATGATTCTGTTTGTAAACATGGACGTGAAATGTTTGTAAAAGAATTGGATCATATAGTAGCACAGGAAATCTGTTCGTTCCCAGGGGGGAACAGTAGAAAACTAATGAAATACGAATTTTATTTGATGAATATTAATATTTTCTTTTTCCGAAATTGTGATGATTATTTCCCGGGTTTATTCTGGTGTTTCATTGGGGTTCAAGTGTGTCATGGCTGCGACTGTAATAGTTTGGAACTTTGACGAATCTTTTACGACCACGAATCATTAGTTTCCTTCATCTTGGTAGATGATTGGATTGAGAGTGCTGACAAGTGTTCACAGTGTAGTGCTGGGCTTCCCTTTGAACTGGAAAACCTTCCTTCCTTCCTTCCTTTTTTCGTTGTGATAAGACACCTGTGGTCAAGCGCAGGACGGGAGGAGCGTATAGTGTGGGTTCGTCAAGTCTCGGGCATTGATTGTGCTTTATTGAGTCATGTTGTCGATGTTTGACCCTCTCATATTGGTTGTGGTCGCCCTGTACACTGACACACAAACCGAATGAGTCTCTGTAGAATCTGAATAGGCGTTAGGTAGTGGTTTGTCTTCGGCCGTCAGGCAAGACGGTAGTTTTCGAAGACACTTTAGGTCGCCGGAGGGATGGGATCCCTTGTGTTCTGCGTGATAGATATTGACGAAAGTCGTACCAGTCGATGCCGCGCACTCTGAACTGTTGATATTTTTTTTTACTTTCTTTTATGCGTTGGAGACTCCAGTCACGGACAACAGTCCATATCGAGGCCGGGCCTTTCATTGAAATATAGAGAGGATTATGAAAGGGAAAAAGACTGAGACAAAGCAAAAGCATTTACGAGTTTTAGAGGAGTTGAAAAACTTGTCTTTTAAAGTGCGCCAGGTCATAGTTATTGGGAAAGACATGTGAGGGTAGAGAGTTCCAATGCTTCGAGGTGTAGAGAAAGTAACAGTAATCAAAACGGTGCATCCGTGAGTTGCCAACGGCCATACAGTCATGTGACGCAGCAGCTTGCCGAATATTGCCTGGTCTAGCTAGTGGTGTGGGCACGCAAGCAGCCAGCTCTTGGTAGGAAAAACCAAAGTAATGCCTATAGAAGACGGAAAGTGAACCAACATTGCAAAGTAAGGGTTTCAAGAGAGAGTGCATGTTACAGTGATACCAAGTATGTTCATTGAGTCAAGAGGTAGATTTGCAGAATCATCAAAGATATAGGAAAGTTGTAAGGTGTTTTCGATAGGGATGGGTAAAAACTGGTTCTTAGAGGCATTAAACTTGACCAGATTCTGTATACCCCACTGAGTTATCTCGTCCTAGTCTGAGTTTATTGTGTCAAGACGAGATGCAGATCGTGTGAGTAAAGAAGGAGCAGACTTAAAGGATATGAAGGAATGCAGTGTTGGATTGTCAGCGTATGAGTGCATTTGGTTATTTGAGGAAGAGAGGAATTCGTTGATAATAAGGAGAAAAGGTGTAGGGGAGAGGAAAGAACCTTGACGGACACCGCTGTTAATGATGAAAGGGGGGAAGGCTGATTCATCAACGTCCACCGAGATACATCGGCCAGAGAAGGAAGCTAGAGACGAGTGAGCAAAGCGAGGAAGAAAAGCCAAAAACAGGGAGATTGGAGATGAGACTGCTGTTACTCAACAGCTTGCCACCATTTCAAAGCTCTATCCACTTTTTAAAAGAATTCGAATCGTGGGAGTAAGAGGTGCTACCCACCTAATCTCTCACAACTCTGTCAACATTTGTCACCTAGAACAAGCGTGGCCTTTTTCTGCCGCATTACCCCCGGAAACATAGCGATTCTCTGAAGTCCTTTTTGTCCGTAGCCATCGACCACATATGTCTCCCCTTATGAAAGTAATTGGTCTCAGAGGACCCGAGTGCCTTACGCCACCGTACTGACGTCGTCAAACAGCCACTCTCTCCCATTGACTTGCCTCCCACGTCGATGCCAGATGTCACCACCAGCATCCAGTACTGCAGCCAGGGTGACGCAACAAGCCTCACCGGGTAACACCACGGACCACCACCGCTCTGGCTTACCCCCTTTTCTGCCCACCAGGACCGGACGTCTTGCTGTTTGAAGCAGCTACTTTATCCCTCCTGTGTACACCGCACCAGGTGACCTCAGCCAAGCCTCGTCCCTCTTGCAGTGCTACCACTGGACTGCGCTTACTTCTCATCTCTCCTGCAGCAGCACCACGAGACCAGGCAACCAACTCACTTCTGCACCAGCAGTAGAAGTTCGCCGTTGAGTTGCTCTCTACACATTAATGTTGCATTCTTGTCTTACCCATCATCTGGTATTCGTATCTCAGTACCTCACACATGGGAGGTTTTGTGATACCGTCGCTACAAGAGGATGTTAGCTTTGCCGAGGTGCTGCTGCAGGAGGGAAGAAGCGTAGCCGAGTTCTCGTGGCTGTGCTGCAAGATTGATGTGGCCTGACAGAGGTCGCACGCCTGAAGACGTTATCAGGTGGAAGTGTGTGCATTTAGTATGTTTGGCCGACTGACTGACCCTCACTGCGGCGGTGCGTGGTTGCATGGCCGCAGACGACCGCCCAGATCATTCACGTCGGGGTGTGAATTATGACCGTTAGCAAGAAAGGCTGAAGAGCGATAACGCGTCAGACAAGGTGTGAATTATTATTGGTGTGGGCGAGAGAGGGGCTTTGTACCCACGCCGAGGGTGAGGTATGCTGCACGGGTCGCTCAGGTCCTTCACGCCAAGCTGCTGTCACCACAGGAATCCTCATACGGACCAGAAGGACTCTGGAGCGAAGTTAGAGGACGCTGCTGATGAATAGTAAAAAAGATGGCACCTTAAGAGATGAGTCATATGTGGACCCTGTTGGCAGGGTGCTGTAAGCAACGCTTCCAGCAACACCCTTATATACAACACACTTTGCAAGTTCTCGGCATCTTCCCGTAATATTGATTCCTTCTGCTGCCTCTGTTTTGATATGGGTTCGTGGCTGTCACCACCATCCACACCACCCACATCACGACACCACCATCACAACGACACAAGGACCATCGCCACCAACACACACACACACACACACACACACACACACACACACACAGTAATAGGAACATCCTCCTGTCTCCCGTGGGGCGAGCAAGGTCCCACTAAAGCCAATAACAATAAAGCCATAAAAAATTTAACAATATCAACATATTGGAAAACAATAGAACAATTCTGACTTCTGATTTATCTGTTTCCCACAAAATATCTTTTTGTACATCAATATTTGGTCCTCGTTTCCCCCACTGGCTGAACTGAAGACGCGTGCCATCAAGGAACAAACACGTGTGTACTGAGAGAAGTCTTGGAAATAGGCAGAATAAATCTTGTAAATGTATTCCAATGATTCATTTCTTTTGGTCTAACCTTACCCAGGAACACCATCTATGTAAAGTGACCTGGTGTTACCCATGACCTTTGTAAAGACTCCTGCTGCTCATAGCTGTGTTACTTCCAGTAGCAGGGGAGTGCAGACTCCCTTGAAGTGAGATGTCTTTGACGACATTGTATTCCCAACGGTATAGCCTCGACCTAGATGACTTTCCACCTTCAGTGTAACCTCGAGCTGGCGGAGTCCGGTAAGACCTGATGATTTGCCATATCATACTATTTGGATGATTTGCCATATCATACTATTTGGATGATTTGCTATATCGCAGTATTTGTGTTACTCGTCTGTTAGTGACTGTAGATGGCACCATCCTGGGTGAGGCAAGTGTGGTGGTTGTTACCGTAATTGGCTATTTATGTTGGTGTGGTTACTATGTGTGTGTGTTACCAGGAGAGAATGTTCGTTTTGCCCTGCGTCTTAAGCTTATATATATGTACAAAGTTATATATGTGTATATATATATATTTATATATATCTTTTCTTTCTTTTAAACTATTCACCATTTCCCGCATTAGCGAGGTAGCGTTAAGAACAGAGGACTGGGCCTTTTTTGGAATATCCTCACCTGGCCCCACTCTTGTTCCCTCTTTTGGAAAATTAAAAAAAACAAAAAACGAGAGGGGAGGAGTAAATTTATATATATATATATATATATATATATATATATATATATATATATATATATATATATATATATACATATATATTGCAGTGGAATTTATTAAAAAAGGGGGTGACTGCATCATGGAGAGGTGCCTGAGGATTGGCGGAATGCGTGCATAGTGCCATTGTACAAAGGCAAAGGGGATAAGAGTGAGTGCTCAAATTACAGAGCTATAAGTTTGTTGAGTATTCCTGGTAAATTATATGGGAGGGTATTGATTGAGAGGGTGAAGGCATGTACAGAGCATCAGATTGGGGAAGAGCAGTGTGGTTTCAGAAGTGGTAGAGGATGTGTGGATCAGGTGTTTGCTTTGAAGAATGTATGTGAGAAATACTTAGAAAAGCAAATGGATTTGTATGTAGCATTTATGGATCTGGAGAAGGCATATGATAGAGTTGATAGAGATGCTCTGTGGAAGGTATTAAGAATATAGTGAATGTAGGTTTGCGGCAGGGGTGTGTGATGTCTCCATGGTTGTTTAATTTGTTTATGGATGGGGTTGTTAGGGAGGTGAATGCAAGAGTTTTGGAAAGAAGGGTAAGTATGAAGTCTGTTGGGGATGAGAGAGCTTGGGAAGTGAGTCAGTTGTTGTTCGCTGATGATACAGCGCTGGTGGCTGATTCATGTGAGAAACTGCAGAAGCTGGTGACTGAGTTTGGTAAAGTGTATGAAAGAAGAAAGTTAAGAGTAAATGTGAATAAGAGCAAGGTTATTAGGTACAGCAGGGTTGAGGGTCAAGTCAATTGGGAGGTAAGTTTGAATGGAGAAAAACTGGAGGAAGTAAAGTGTTTTAGATATCTGGGAGTGGATCTGGCAGCGGATGGAACCATGGAAGCGGAAGTGGATCATAGGGTGGGGGAGGGGGGCGAAAATTCTGGGAGCCTTGAAGAATATGTGGAAGTCGAGAACATTATCTCGGAAAGCAAAAATGGGTATGTTTGAAGGAATAGTGGTTCCAACAATGTTGTATGGTTGCGAGGCGTGGGCTATGGATAGAGTTATGCGCAGGAGGATGGATGTGCTGGAAATGAGATGTTTGAGGACAATGTGTGGTAAGAGGTGGTTTGATCGAGTAAGTAACGTAAGGGTAAGAGAGATGTGTGGAAATAAAAAGGGCGTGGTTGAGAGAGCAGAAGAGGGTGTTTTGAAATGGTTTGGGCACATGGAGAGAATGAGTGAGGAAAGATTGACCAAGAGGATATATGTCGGAGGTGGAGGGAACGAGGAGAAGTGGGAGACCAAATTGGAGGTGGAAAGATGGAGTGAAAAAGATTTTGTGTGATCGGGGCCTGAACATGCAGGAGGGTGAAAGGAGGGCAAAGAATAGAGTGAATTGGATCGATGTGGTATACCGGGGTTGACGTGCTGTCAGTGGATTGAATCAAGGCATGTGAAGCGTCTGGGGTAAACCATGGAAAGCTGTGTAGGTATGTATATTTGCGTGTGTGGACGTATGTATATACATGTGTATGGGGGTGGGTTGGGCCATTTCTTTCGTCTGTTTCCTTGCGCTACCTCGCAAACGCGGGAGACAGCGACAAAGCAAAAAAAAAAAAAAAAAAAAATATATATATATATATATATATATATATATATATATATATATATATATATATATATATATCCCTGGGGATAGGGGAGAAAGAATACTTCCCACGTATTCCCTGCGTGTCGTAGAAGGCGACTAAAAGGGGAGGGAGCGGGGGGCTGGAAATCCTCCCCTCTTGTTTTTTTTTTAATTTTCCAAAAGAAGGAACAGAGAAGGGGGCCAGGTGAGGATTTTCCCTCAGAGGCCCAGTACTCTATTCTTAACGCTACCTTGCTGATGCGGGAAATGGCGAATAGTTTGAAAAAAAAAAAAATATATATATATATATGTATGTATGTATATGTATTTATGTATGTACAAAGTTTTTACACTTATGTGCACACACACACACACACACGACTCAAGCCAGGTTCTTTGTTTACCTCTAGCTGTGCTTATGTGCACAAGTATTTTTTTTTTTGTATGTGTGTGTTTTCAAGTGTGTGTTTGAGCGTGTGTATGTGATCACGTGTCTTGTGTCATTATAACGATGCGCCCACATCCTTCCCAACCACATATCCCCTCTGGTCACCATGCACATAATGCCCCTCTGGTCACCAAGTGCATAATGCCCCTCTGGTCACCAAGCGCATAATGCCCCTCAGGTCACCAAGCACATAATGCCCCTCAGGTCACCAAGCGCATAATGCCCCTCAGGTCACCAAGCGCATAATGCCCCTCTGGTCACCAAGGACATAATGCCCCTCTGGTCACCAAGCGCATAATGCCCCTCAGGTCACCAAGCACATAATGCCCCTCTGGTCACCAAGGACATAATGCCCCTCTGGTCACCAAGCACATAATGCCCCTCTGGTCACCAAGGACATAATGCCCCTCTGGTCACCAAGCACATAATGCCCCTCTGGTCACCAAGCACATAATGCCCCTCTGGTCACCAAGGACATAATGCCCCTCTGGTCACCAAGCACATAATGCCCCTCTGGTCACCAAGGACATAATGCCCCTCTGGTCACCAAGCACATAATGCCCCTCTGGTCACCAAGGACATAATGCCCCTCTGGTCACCAAGCACATAATGCCCCTCTGGTCACCAAGCACATAATGCCACTCTGCCCTCTGGTCACCATGCACATAATGCCCCTCTGGTCACCAAGCGCATAATGCCCCTCTGGTCACCAAGCGCATAATGCCCCTCTGGTCACCAAGGACATAATGCCCCTCTGGTCACCAAGTACATAATGCCCCTCTGGTCACCAAGCGCATAATGCCCCTCTGGTCACCAAGGACATAATGCCCCTCTGGTCACCAAGTACATAATGCCCCTCTGGTCACCAAGTACATAATGCCCCTCTGGTCACCAAGCACATAATGCCCCTCTGGTCACCAAGGACATAATGCCCCTCTGGTCACCAAGCACATAATGCCCCTCTGGTCACCAAGCACATAATGCCCCTCTGGTCACCAAGCACATAATGCCCCTCTGGTCACCAAGTACATAATGCCACTCTGGTCACCAAGTACATAATGCCACTCTGGTCACCAAGCACATAATGCCTTCTGGTCACCAAGCACATTATGCCCCTCTGGTCACCAAGCACATAATGCCACTCTGGTCACCAAGCACATAATGCCACTCTGGTCACCAAGTACATAATGCCACTCTGGTCACCAAGTACATAATGCCCCTCTGGTCACCAAGTACATAATGCCCCTCTGGTCACCAAGTACATAATGCCCCTCTGGTCACCAAGCACATTATGCCCCTCTGGTCACCAAGCACATAATGCCCTTCTGGTCACCAAGCACATTATGCCCCTCTGGTCACCAAGCAACAGTACTAACACTGTCGCTCTCACAAGGTAAGTCATTAACCTCTGTTTTGTAGCGACTTCGGTGGACAAATGTTTGAAGTGGTGTTGATACCAGCCAGCTTCACGTGGACTCCCCGTGTGTGTGTGTGTGGGTGGGGAAAACATTGCTAAGCGTCAATTAGCGATATCCAGAGACAAGCCGACGCTAAGGAGGAGGGAGCCACAAGGATCTTGCAGTCATCAAGGAGGATGGAACTCTGTAGAGCTAACGATGTGGTCGAACCATATGTGGTAGGAATCGAACGCTGGCTTTGATAAGAGATAATGATAATGATTATGATGATAATAATAATGATAACATCAATAGTAATGCACGTGTACGATTAGGAAGAGAGGAGAGTGAATTATTCTAAATAAAGGTCAGTTGCGGCAGGGGTGTGTGATGTCGCAAATGGTTGTTTTAATTTGTTTATGGATCGGGTGGTGAGCGAGGTAAATGCGAGAGTCTTGGACAAAGGGCGAGTATGCAGTCTGTTGGGGGATGAGAAGGCCTGGGAAGTGAGTCACTTGTTTGCTTGATTATACAGCACTGGTGGCGGAATTCGAGTGAGAAAAAGCAGAAGTCGGTGACTGATTTTGGAAGTGTGTGAAAGGAGAAAGTCGAGAGTGAACGTGATTAAGAGTAAGGTTATTAAGTTTAGCAAGATTAAGGGACACGTTAGTTAGGGGGTGAGTTTGAATGGAGAAAAATTGGTGGAAGTAAGTGTTTTCCATAACTGGGAGTGGGCATGGCATCGAATGGAATCATGAAAGCAGAGGTAAGTCATAGGGTGAGGGGGCAGAAGGTTCTGGGAGCATTAAAGAATGTGTGGAAAAAGAGAACGTTATCTGGGAGGACAAAAATGCCCGAAGGAATAGTAGTTCCGACAATATTATATGGTTGCGAGGCGTGTGGTGTGAGGTGGTTTGATGAATAAGTAATGGAAGGGTAAGAGAGATGTAATAAAATGTGTGTGGTTGAGAGAGCAGAAGAGGGTGTGTTGAAATGGTTTGGACAGATGGAGAGAATGAGTGAGGAAAGATTGACAAAGAGGATATATGCGTCAGAGGTGAATGGAACAAAGAGAAGCGGGAAACCAAATTGGAGATGGATGGAGTGAAAAAGATTTTGAGCGATCGTGGCCTGAGCGTTCAGGAGCGTGAAAGGCGTTCACGGGATAGAGTGAATTGGAACGATGTGGTATACGGGGCTCGACGCGTTGTCACTGGATTGAGTCAGGGCATATGAAGCGTCCGGGGTAAACCATGGAAAGGTCTATGGGGCCTGGATGTGAATAGGGAGCTGTGGTTTCGATGCATTACACGTGACAGTTAGAAAAGCATGTAAACTTTACATGTAAGTAAAGAGGTGCAAATATTGTCAGTCGTGGACTTGAAGCGAAGTATTTATGAGGTCTGTTCTTCAGCGTATCTAAGGTGCTGCTCTCCACTACTGTGCCTGGTAAATTATTCCATGTGTTAACATTACCGTTGAAGAAAAAAAAAGTCGCTTCGTTCAAAGTAAAAGTTTTGCCTTTGAGTTTGCATCCATTAACACGAGTGACATTACATGTATGCATCCATAAGTAACTTGTCAGATCGAGATTATCGAACCCATTCATAGTCTTGAATACCTTTAGTAGCTCACACCCAAAACTCTTCTTTCTAAGCTACCGGTATGTAAAACTTTGCACTTATCGATATTGATATACATGTACGACACCTTTGATCCTTGTCCATTAGTTTGCCTATCAGTTTGAAGATGTAAACGCTCAATTTTTGTCATAGATTAATTTCCCAATATAGTAGAAATGCGAATTTTGATCATCTTACAGTGCAACCCATTATCTGTGTCATTGATTTGTACGAGAAAGAAAACCAGTCTCACCCTTGATCCCTTTGGCACACCACTTGTTAAGTCTGACCATTTTGAAACCTGATCATTAATCGCTACTCTGTTACGGTCAATGAGCCAGCTTTTCAACCACTGAATACAACACTGTCTGTATGATGTGATTTACCTTTGACATCAGTCACTTTACTTTCATTATACATTTGATTATAACGTAGGTTATAGGAATAGACGAAAAATGATCTCATTTGTTCACATCTACTTTTAACTCATGTATCACACCCTAAAACCAGGGCCTGTATCCACAGCTAAGCCATACAGACCTTTCCGTAGCTTCCCCTGACCCTTAACATTATTGTTATTCTTATTAACTCTCAACTTCCTCCTTTCACACACCTTCCCAAACGCAGACACCACCACCTGCAGTTTCTCAGTCGAGAATGCCACTAGATCCGTGTCCTCTGCAAACAGTAACTGACTCTACTCTTAACCCCTCACAATGCTCCTTCTCATTCAGATGTTCTTTGCGTCCCACCACTAACTAGGTACACTCAACAGAAGTCTGTAACGCAAGGTCACCCATCCATCTACCAACTTCCTTAACACGGGGCTAATTCTGCTGGTCTTCTTAATGACCTTCGTGATTTCCCACAGCCTACGTTTTTAGTCTATTTTTACCGACTTACCAAAGTTGTAATTGTGTGTCAGGGAAACGAACGGAAGAAGCCATTTAACTTTGCGAGAAGCGGAGAAACGCTGCCTATCTGACGCCTGATCCATTAGCAAGACCTGGAGAAGAGAAGGAGGGATGAGGGAACACGAGAAACCAGAAGATTCGTTTTCACTTTGCCCTGTCTGTCTCTCGTTTTAAGACGTTTGTGACTGGTAGGTAGACGGTATGGGGTTTGGTGAAGGCAAGACTGGAAACGGGAAGGGATCACAGTCGGTAGGGTATTACAAGCGGTGGTGGTTGGTCTAGTGATCGAAAGACTGGTTTCGTCAGGGTCGATGTGACTGGCAGGTGGTGATGCCGAGGACCCATGTCATGGAAGGGCCGAACACTACCGGCAAACCGGCACTTCGAAGTGACCAGACGACTTGAGCTAAGAAGGCCGGTCGCAGATGACATCTTTCTCCCTTCCTTCACCTGAACTAGATATCCTCTTGCAGCCTAGAGGAAGACGATCCCGTCCCTCGACGGGGTTTTTTCTTAGTCTGTCTCCTTGTCCAGGCGGAATACCAGCACATGACTGCAGTAGTGAATGTGGGACCTTGAGTAATAGAAAGATGAAAATTTTGATCACTAAAAGACTTTGACTAGTACGATCCGTCAGTTGTTGAAGTGTTGTCTAGTTTCAGTACAGCAGTTGGCACGGCTTGGACATAAACAGGCCTCATCTGTGGCCATCTTGGACGGAATAGATAATGAAGCGTGTGGGAAAAGTGATCTAAATGTAATTAATTTGAGCTCCTGAAGTATTTGTAGACGTGTCCATTACGAGGCATTGGCTAGTGCAGGTTCTTGACTGATGTGGACCACTGATTACCTGTAGAGTGGAGGTAAGGAGGTGTACGGGCCCAGCCATCCATGAGGGCCCCACACCACACTCCAGGGTGACCTGTGGTCGTGAGGGCCCCACACCGCACCCCAGACTGACCTGTGGTCATGAGGGCCCCACACCACACTCCAGGCTGACCTGTGGTCATGAGGGCCCCACACCACACTCCAGGCTGACCTGTGATCATGAGGGCCCCACACCACACTCCAGGCTGACCTGTGATCATGAGGGCCCCACACCACACTCCAGGCTGACCTGTGGTCATGAGGGCCCCACACCACACCCCAGGCTGACCTGTGGTCATGAGGGCCCCACACCACACTCCAGGCTGACCTGTGGTCATGAGGGCCCCACACCACACTCGAGGCTGACCTGTGGTCATGAGGGCTCCACACCACACTCCAGGCTGACCTGTGGTCATGAGGGCCCCACACCACACTCCAGGCTGACCTGTGGTCATGAGGGCCCCACACCACACTCCAGGCTGACCTGTGGTCATGAGGGCCCCACACCACACTCCAGGCTGACCTGTGATCATGAGGGCCCCACACCACACTCCAGGCTGACCTGTGGAAATGAGGGCCCCACACCACACTCCAGGCTGACTTGTGGTCATGAGGGCCCCACACCGCACCCCAGACTGACCTGTGGTCATGAGGGCCCCACACCACACTCCAGGCTGACCTGTGGTCATGAGGGCCCCACACCACACTCCAGGCTGACTTGTGGTCATGAGGGCCCCACACCGCACCCCAGACTGACCTGTGGTCATGAGGGCCCCACACCACACTCCAGGCTGACCTGTGGTCATGAGGGCCCCACACCACACTCCAGGCTGACCTGTGGTCATGAGGGCCCCACACCGCACCCCAGACTGACCTGTGGTCATGAGGGCCCCACACCACACTCCAGACTGACCTGTGGTCATGAGGGCCCCACACCACACTCCAGGCTGACCTGTGGTCATGAGGGCCCCACACCACACTCCAGGCTGACCTGTGGTCATGAGGGCCCCACACCACACTCCAGGCTGACCTGTGGTCATGAGGGCCCCACACCACACTCCAGGCTGACCTGTGATCATGAGGGCCCCACACCACACTCCAGGCTGACCTGTGGTCATGAGGGCCCCACACCACACCCCAGGCTGACCTGTGGTCATGAGGGCCCCACACCACACTCCAGGCTGACCTGTGGTCATGAGGGCCCCACACCACACTCCAGGCTGACCTGTGATCATGAGGGCCCCACACCGCACCCCAGACTGACCTGTGGTCATGAGGGCCCCACACCACACTCCAGGCTGACTTGTGGTCATGAGGGCCCCACACCACACTCCAGGCTGACCTGTGGTCATGAGGGCCCCACACCGCACCCCAGACTGACCTGTGGCCTGGAAGGCCATGAGGATAGCACAATACTTTCTGTCCCTCATGCTCGTGACGAGGGGAAAACCTCACTTTACAAAATTCCATTTGGAGAGAATATACGACGTGATCCCTGTGGGAGATACCTGTCTGGTAGGATGCAGTACCATAAATTACCAGTCGCACGATACATACAAACACCTCACCAACCACACCCTGCGTCGGTCACCAGGCACAGTACACCAGTAAGTCGCACCAGCTACACTCATACACCCTCACAGGGCCGCTTACCAGCTTCCATTTTGAAACAACATTCAGAGCCAAAGACTCGTGTGTGGAATGTCAGCGTTGTGCCTCACACGACCAACACCTGGGGTGAAAAAATATCCGGGAACGCGAAATGGAAATACCAAAAGGCAAAGCTGACACTGAGAATGGCTGAGGTGGTTCTCCGAGTCGTGCTGAATATTACATGTGCAAGATTCTCTCATGGCCGAACAGTAAGAGAGACACGAGGATTTAACAGTCACGGCAAAGGATAACGGAGTATTGTGGTGACGAAGGGTTCGGGCCTCATGCTGTCGCCCCCCAGAGTGACAGGTTACACTGCGTAAAACAGAAGCTGTTCGTGTCGGGGGCATCAGGAACCGCCGCTCACGCTAATACTCCTAATGCATTAGGAAAGATATTGACTGTAGTAGTAGTAGTATTACTAGGTAGAAGTAATAGTACTAGAGAGGTATCAGCAGTAGTAGTAGTAGTAGTAGATAGTTGTAGAAGTAGTACAGTAGTAGGTAATAGCAGTATAGTAGTTGTAGTAGTAGTAGTAGTAGTATCTTATACTTTAAATATTCCTCCAGAAATAGCATTTTACATGTTTTCTCAACCTCCACCCAGGTCCCTACCTCGTCCTGGTCCTGCACGTCGCCGTAGGACTATACCAGGCTTATAACTCACTATGTACCAGTTCTAACTCCAGTGTCATGCCCGAGTCACAAGTCTTATCCATTGTCCCTTTGACCTTGGAAGTGTCGATGGTTCAGATTCTCCTTCCATTCTCCTCCAGGTTGTCGAAGACGTATACATGTGTTAGGGAAACCGAGGAGAAAATAACATTCCTTTATCTCTGCCAGAAGAGAAATGCTGCCTCTCTAGCTGGGGTTGACAGAGAAGACCTTTTGAGGAGAATCAGGAGAATCGAACGTAAAAAGGCTTTAGAGTCCACGTCAACTATTCACCAGACTCGAGAACACATTCCTGTGTCTTGTATTTCGTTTTAAAAGGTCGAGGACGGGATGTTTGTCCTCCGGTAAGGTATTGTAGCCGATAAACTGATAGATGGAGGCATGTGAGCCGGGGGAGTTGGTGCCTTGTGACGGGAACACCAGGTCGAGCGTAGGGAAGTGGTGTTGGGAGAATCTCCTCTCGGGAAGCTTGGTTTCTGTTGACATGACACACAGCGACTAGGCCTGAGAGGTGGGATGATAAGGTGTAGAGGGTGTGAGGCGTCGTGGTGATACTGACTATCATTTCAAGACAACTCGGTCAGTTCTTTCTGCTTGGGTTTGATTGTGCGGTATATCCACTGGTCTGGGAGACTGGCTCTTGCCCTCCGGACACGACTGTGGGAGAACAGCAACAGCGTGGTTAATCTCCATTACCCACTGTAGCACTGTGTACATCAGTAACTACCTACAGTAGACAGATTTCTTTTCCTGCGAATCTCCCTCGTTAAACATGCATTTTTAGTGTGTTTTGAATAGATTTTTTGAGCTATACATTCGACTTGACTGGTGTAGATCATTTACCTCTGAAACCCCTTTTTCTTTCTTTCTTTCATACTTGTTTGCCGTTTCCCGTGTTAGCGAAGTAGCGTCAAGAATAGACGAGAAAACGCCTCATTCGGTCACATCTTTCACTAATTGTCATGTGTGATGCACTGAAACCATGGTTCACCGTTCACAATTAGGCCCCGTAGAGCCTTCCGTGGTTTCCCCAGCCGCTTCAAATGCCCTAGTTCTGTCCACTGACAGAACGTCGCCCCCTGTATACCACATTGCTCCGGTTTATTCTGTCCTGGGCACGGCTTTCACCACCTGGCATGTTCAGGCCCAGAGCACTGAAAATAATTTTCCACGCCATCCTTTCATCTCCAATTTGGTCTACCCCTTTTCTTTGTGCCCCTCCACTTCTGACACACATATATCCTTAATTGGTATAAACCCGTTGACGATGAAAGTTGTAAAGTCATGAACTCGTCAGAAATAAAACCTTGACAATTAAAATCTGGTAGAACTAGATTTACTTTGATGTCGCCCCCGTACTGGTGGTGCCACAACGACGGAACCAGAACTCGTCCCTTCATCCACCAGTGGCAACGCCAGGCTTATGCAGATGGGGGGTGTAGAGGTGGGGAAAGTTACCCCCCCCCCCCCCCTCCCCCACCTTCTGAAGTCTTAAGCACCTCAGTTAACGAGTCCAGTGCACAACTTGGCCTCTAAGAGCGACAGGAGGTGAGCCAGACTTTCCAAAATCCACGTCATATATGGGAGACGTTTATTCCATTGTCACGAATTCTTTGTTCTTTTTCGACTTGTTTCCTGAACGTTTGCTGCTCGATCAAAGTCCTTTACAGATTTTCATCTTGATTTTGTACGTAACTTCGTGACCGTAGTTATGACGCCTGTTATCCCGCGTTGGCATGACGGGAGAGGCCAGTGACTACTAGTCCCTTAACTGTCTTATCCATCATGACAAGAAACAGGAACCAGGATCTGTGTCTTCT
Organism: Panulirus ornatus; assembly: GCF_036320965.1. NCBI lineage: Eukaryota > Metazoa > Arthropoda > Malacostraca > Decapoda > Palinuridae > Panulirus > Panulirus ornatus. The sequence continues at coordinate 53,562,409 of NC_092242.1, forward strand.
GCGAAAATCACTGCTCTATCAACATTAAACCCCAACAGTTCAGCTGCTGAGAGGCTTCTCAGACTAACTAGGTCCCTGGGAGGCAGGACACAGCGCTGCCTCACATCTGTCAAGAACAAATCAAATGTTCCCGTGATGAAACCTGACAGATCTCTCGGCGTCTGAGTCAAGCCAGATGCGTTTGATGAAAAACGGGCCACGAAATCGCAACATTTCCTTCAGGACTCCACCTGCCACCGAGGCGAAGTCTTTCCTGAAAATAATGTACGAGATGATATTTCCATTCAAAGATCAAGGCATGAACAGTATACCGATGTTAGCACATAACACAGACAGTTGTATCAGAACTCACAACAGCGTTCAGCAGAGGCTTGTAGGCCAGGCATGAAGCCCTCGCCAATAGTTTGGATGTAAATACAGATTTGTCAGGAAGGCAAGGCAAGGAATATCTATTTCTGCCACTAAGGCGTTGTAACACGATATTTCCTTACCTCCAAGTCCTTCGTCCAATCCACTCGCCCCCTCTCTAAACCCCCTCTAAGAACTGCCATTGAGATGGCCAGTGTGGTGGGAGGCAGCAGCGGACTCTGCCTAAAGTCATTAGCACAGACCTTGAAAGATATTACCGTCTCCTACATCAAAGGTTTTTCCTTCCTGTTATTGTGGAGCTCAGTCCCCTGCCAGAAATAAACGAGAGAGAGAGAGAGAGAGAGAGAGAGAGAGAGGAAAGACCTCGCTGGTGAGATGCCAGGCATGAGAGTGTGTCATCTACGTTTGCAGTACATCTACTGCACAAATGGGTCCACCAGATGACGTCGTAGCCATAGGGGAGCACATGATGTCATGTCTTAGGTCAGCCAAATGGTGTCATCATTTACATCAGTAATGTGACAACACAATTTAGCTTGAGTTGATGACATCACAGTGTGTGTGTGTGTGTGTGTGTGTGTGTGTGTGTGTGTGTGTGTGTGTTGAGCAGAGAGGAACACAGGCTGAGTCAACCAGATGGTGTCACATCCCAGTTGTCTAGCTCGTTAGGTTCCATCATCAGAGTTCCATGACCTGGATGGTAGGTAGGCTTCCAGAGTGACAGTGTTGCCAGCTTGTACTTACCCGTACCCTCGTGTCACTCAGTGTTGCCGGGTCGGTCAAACCCTCAACAGATTCATGAAAGGCTAATACCCCAATGGCCACATTAATTTAGCATTGCCCATTGAAAGCGTTAGGGGACTGAATCTGAAGACTCGTTATCCGAGATTTCCATACATTCAGCATTTACTAATGGTCTCTTATTTGCATTTAGACGACGCTGGTGGAGAGCATATTGCTACAGATGAATTCAATCCATATGGAAGAGATGGAGAGGTGACGCAGCCATGCAGAGGACCGAGATTTACATTGTAGCTCAAGACATTCTAAATAATCCAAGACTTTTTTGCATGTACTTAGCGCTTTAACACAGGGGACAGCCATTCTTTGAGCTGCTATGAAGGAAATACTCAACATTCTTGATCGCTGGAGGAAATTCGCCTAGATGTGTAATCATCCCGGGACACTGGAACACTGAGGGTACAGCGTTTATACTACGGAGGGGATGAAGTAGTTCTGGTCTCCAGATGCTGGTGTGCTGAGGGACAGTCACCGGTCCCAGCTACCAGCTCCAGCCATAAGCCTCGACCAGCAGCCCCACTCAGTAGCCCCAGCTGCCAATACTCTGATTAGTATTTTTTTTCTCTGAAATCCCATCCACTCCGGCTGCCTTACCACACTTCACCTTATGCAAGGCTTTCACCACCTCTTCTCTTTTCAGCAATCGACTCGTCATAACTCTCACTTCGCATACCTGCCCAATCCAAACACCCCACATGTGCCACCCATCATCAAAGACATTCAGGAGTCCTACAGAATACTCGCTCCATCGCCTCCACCTCATATCTGCCTGATACCACTTCCTCATTTGCAGCCTTCACCGATGTTCTCGTGTGTGTGTGTGTGTGTGTGTGTGTGTGTGTGTGTGTGTATCCTCCCCTCGGGTCTGATCGATAAATGGGTCCCTGGCTTAGGCTGGTGTTTACAGAGAAACGGGGCAACACGAGTGTAAAACTCTCCCTCGCTTCACACGCAGTTATCACACACACACACACACACACAAACACACACACACACACACACACAAACACACACACACACACACACACACACACGCACACAGCTACAAAGAGAAACGACCGGAAAATTAAGATAAATGTTGCATTATGTTGTAATACCTTGTAACGTGAGTCATTGTTGATGATGGCGATGTGTGTGGAGCTGAGGTGCTGGGTCCTCCTCTCCTGAGGCTGTGAGTACCTGTTGGTGACCTCCCGCATGACCCTCTGCGTCAGGTAAACATGGCAGGTTGGGCTGGTGCTGTCCGGGAGAGGCCCATCCAGTTAGACGATGGAAGATTGATGACTCCACTTGGATTTTACAGCGACGGTCGTTTGATGTCATGATGGCTGAGGGCCAGTCAAAGGACGGTCACACACACACACACACACACACACACACACACACACACTCCGTGGTCTGCCGGCCTCTGTTTGGCTCGAGCAGTGCTAATACCGTTTTGGCATCCACACTGCATATAGTGTTTGACTGAGCCTCGTGCCCACCCCCTACATAAATACATATTCAGTAGACAGCATAAACCTCTGATGGTTTATGTGTATATGTGTGTGTCTATTATTGACGGAAATTGACCACTTCTTCATTAGGTAAAGTGAAGTAGATTCCATTACTTTAGATACACTCGTGGTATAACTCTGTTAAAATGAGAGGTAAAACGAACGGCAGCGCTGTACAGGACAAAGGAAGCGATGCCTTCACAAAAGTGTTCGTTCAAGAAAAATCAGGGTTCTGTCTGTCACGGAAGGAGGGGGGCGCCGTGGCGCAGGGGCAGTGTGCCAGCCTCCAGGCCTCCTGGGGTAGGATCGATTCCCGAGCCTGGCGTAGGTCCATACTTTTTCGGCAGGAGCCGATATTGCCTAAAGTGGCACAAGGGACAGAGGTGACCAGATTTAGGTTTATAGATTCGTATCATCATCTGTGGTGAGCTGTTGACAGTTCAGGGTTGAGGTTGAGGACAGAAGGCAGATGAGAATATGGGGTTGAGAGTGGGGACTGAGGGCAGAGGTTCTAAACATATCTCTTCGAGGACTATGACTTCATTGCAACAAACATCCATGATGTAAACACCCACGTAAAACCCACACCAGAAGATACTTCACGCAGGTTGTCATTAACAACCCATCACTGTGAATCTTCGTCCCATCCATAGCCATCGTTAGTAATCAAATTGGCTGACGCAGGCAGAAACTATCCCATAATGGACACTTAACTCAAAGTCTCTTATTATCGCCATCTGTTCGCTAGTGATGCTATCAGATATTACTTTTATAGCTGTTTTTACAACATGTGAGTAACAATGAAGTGAGTACTTTATCTAAATTGAATTTCATTGTAATCTTACAGTTTTACAATACTGTAGGTAAGGTTCAGATAAAAAGGGAAAGATTGGGGAATTAGATATCACCCAATGGATTCAGATTCGTCTGTGCTTGATGTTCGTGATGATGAAAGACGTCACGATTGTCCTCGTGTTAAGTAAACAACATGGCCATCATGTAGCTTCAGCTGAACATAGCTGTGTTTACCAGCTATCCCGACCATGATGATATCCTTGCGTAGTCCAGCTTCATGTCACGTGGACGGTGCTTGTCCATAAGCTCCGGTACTTACTAGGGATATGATTTATTCCATTAGTGACAAGTTCAACATAGATATACTGTGATTAACTAGTTTTCTCTGTAGTTAAGGTGGTCAGAGGTCAAGGACACGGGGATGAATTGTTTTGGTTCGTGTGACAGGAGCAGATGTTCCCCTTGCTGGGGTCAACCCAGTCATCAGCAGGTATTGGTCACGTGAATCGTGTCATAGACCCGTTGACGAGGCAACACGAGTGTGAAACTCTCTCCCCATAACACATATACAGTAGTGATGACAGATGGTGTTCCCTCTAGTGTAATGATGGATGCCTCAGTCACACAGGGTTACTTGTAGAAGATCTGATCCCACACAGAAATTTACTTCAGAAATTCACACTCCACATTTCCCCAGGTTACCGCATGGGTACTGTGTGTGTGTGTGTGTGTGTGTGTGTGTGTGTGTGTGTTCTAGGTCCAGTGCAGATAAGATAAACCTGTAGGGATATTAGTGAAGAGAGAGATAGGATAACTCTGTTAAAGAGAAGTTTGGAAGGCCGTCATAAATAACTACAAAAAAAAAAAGAGAAATTATAAATACATCAGAACATGGAGTTCCGGTTGAGTCAGTGTGTTGTACTGTGTTCAAGAAGGTCGAGGGTGATGTCGTGTGTTCGATCAGTGTGTTGCGAGAGTCCTGAGAAGAAGAACTTTTTTCATACTTGATCACCAATACCTGGGTTAGCAAGGTAGAAAAGGCATTGTGATAAAGAATATATTTTAAGATCTTTTCCATCAGACTTGCTTCGTTATTGGTCGTATTCTTCGTAAACAACCCATGAAACTTTTACCTTCGGTGGAGCAAAGTTCCACAACTTTCGACTGAACATACCTTCCTTCGCTAGTTTCCCCCAGATGGTTTGGTCACGAAGTTGTAATTAGTAAAGGTTGACCCACGGGCAATGTTCAATATAGTCTATTGTAACTTTTTGCAATACAGGAATACAGCCGTGTAACACAGTGTTCTGCGAGAGATACTTGAGAGACGATGACTGTAACATTAATTAACGCGTCAAAGGTATAGCCAAACAGAGATTAAAGCTCTTGTCCTTTTCCTATTTGAGATAGAATAAATTTGCAAGATATATATATATATTCTCCTTGAGGAATGTATTCAAATTCCTGGATATCTCGTGAGTGAAATATGTCTTCCTCCTGCAGAGGTAGCGGACGGCGGGACAATATCGACGTTCAGCGGAGCCACAGTGACCTGTGAAGTAAGATGATGTGTTCTCTCTATGGTGAACAGGTCGCTTCAAGGAAGACCCTCGCTGTGTGTGTGATCAGGTTGTGTCGTGTGGTCGTCAGGGGTTGGCTGTGGCCGGTGGGGTTGTGTTATCGAGACGTTGTGTATCATGACAGGTGTGTCGTGGATGACACTGTGTGTACACACACCCACACGTGGTCATTGTCCGTCTGTTCCTTCCTGACTGCTGCCTCGCCAGTGCTGGGGAAACCATTTTCCTTGGCGAATTATTAGCGCCATGAAACAGACGAAGAAAGGCTTCATCCTTCTCTCTCTCTCTCCCTCTCTCTCTCTCTCTCTCTCTCTCTCTCTCTCTCTCTCTCTCTCTCTCTCTCTCTCTCTCTCCCCCCCACACACACACACGATGCATATATATATATATATATATATATATATATATATATATATATATATATATATTTATTTATTTTTATTATACTTTGTCGCTGTCTCTCGCGTTTGCGAGGTAGCGCAAGGAAACAGACGAAAGAAATGGCCCAACCCCCCCCCATACACATGTATATACATACGTCCACACACGCAAATATACATACCCACACAGCCTTCCACGGTTTACCCCAGACGCTTCACATGCCCTGCTTCAATCCACTGACAGCACGTCAACCCCGGTATACCACATCGCTCCAACTCACTCTATTCCTTGCCCTCCTTTCACCCTCCTGCATGTTCAGGCCCCGATCACACAAAATCTTTTTCACTCCATCTTTCCACCTCCAATTTGGTCTCCCTCTTCTCCTTGTTCCCTCCACCTCCGACACATATATCCTCTTGGTCAATCTTTCCTCACTCATCCTCTCCATGTGCCCAAACCACTTCAAAACACCCTCTTCTGCTCTCTCAACCACGCTCTTTTTATTTCCACACATCTCTCTTACCCTTACGTTACTCACTCGATCAAACCACCTCACACCACACATTGTCCTCAAACATCTCATTTCCAGCACATCCATCCTCCTGCGCACAACTCTATCCATAGCCCACGCCTCGCAACCATACAACATTGTTGGAACCACTATTCCTTCAAACATACCCATTTTTGCTTTCCGAGATAATGTTCTCGACTTCCACACATTCTTCAAGGCCCCCAGGATTTTCGCCCCCTCCCCCACTCTATGATCCACTTCCGCTTCCATGGTTCCATCCGCTGCCAGATCCACTCCCAGATATCTAAAACACTTCACTTCCTCCAGTTTTTCTCCATTCAAACTCACCTCCCAATTGACTTGACCCTCAACCCTACTGTACCTAATAACCTTGCTCTTATTCACATTTACTCTTAACTTTCTTCTTCCACACACTTTTCCAAACTCAGTCACCAGCTTCTGCAGTTTCTCACATGAATCAGCCACCAGCGCTGTATCATCAGCGAACAACAACTGACTCACTTCCCAAGCTCTCTCATCCCCAACAGACTTCATACTTGCCCCTCTTTCCAAAACTCTTGCATTTACCTCCCTAACAACCCCATCCATAAACAAATTAAACAACCATGGAGACATCACACACCCCTGCCGCAAACCTACATTCACTGAGAACCAATCACTTTCCTCTCTTCCTACACGTACACATGCCTTACATCCTCGATAAAAACTTTCACTGCTTGTAACAACTTTCCTCCCACACCATATATTCTTAATACCTTCCACAGAGCATCTCTATCAACTCTATCATATGCCTTCTCCAGATCCATAAATGCTACATACAAATCCATTTGCTTTTCTAAGTATTTCTCACATACATTCTTCAAAGCAAACACCTGATCCACACATCCTCTACCACTTCTGAAACCACACTGCTCTTCCCCAATCTGATGCTCTGTACATGCCTTCACCCTCTCAATCAATACCCTCCCATATAATTTACCAGGAATACTCAACAAACTTATAGCTCTGTAATTTGAGCACTCACTCTTATCCCCTTTGCCTTTGTACAATGGCACTATGCACGCATTCCGCCAATCCTCAGGCACCTCACCATGAGTCATACATACATTAAATAACCTTACCAACCAGTCAACAATACAGTCACCCCCTTTTTTAATAAATTCCACTGCAATACCATCCAAACCTGCTGCCTTGCCGGCTTTCATCTTCCGCAAAGCTTTCACTACCTCTTCTCTGTTTACCAAATCATTTTCCCTAACCCTCTCACTCTGCACACCACCTCGACCAAAACACCCTATATCTGCCACTCTATCATCAAACACATTCAACAAACCTTCAAAATACTCACTCCATCTCCTTCTCACATCACCACTACTTGTTATCACCTCCCCACTTGCGCCCTTCACCGAAGTTCCCATTTGCTCCCTTGTCTTACGCACTTTATTTACCTCCTTCCAGAACATCTTTTTATTCTCCCTAAAATTTAATGATACTCTCTCACCCCAACTCTCATTTGCCCTTTTTTTTTTCACCTCTTGCACCTTTCTCTTGACCTCTTGTCTCTTTCTTTTATACATCTCCCACTCAATATATATATATATATATATATATTTTTTTTTTTCAAACTATTCGCCATTTCCCGCGTTAGCGAGGTAGCGGTAAGAACAGAGGACTGGGCCTTTTTTGGAATATCCTCACCTGGCCGCCTCTGTTCCTTCTTTTGGAAAATTAAAAAAAAAAAACGAGAGGGGAGGATTTCCAGCCCCCCGCTCCCTCCCCTTTTAGTCGCCTTCTACGACACGCAGGGAATACGTGGGAAGTATTCTTAATCCCCTATCCCCAGGGATAATATATATATATATATATATATATATATATATATATATATATATATATATATATATATATATATATATATATATATGTATGTATATATATATATTCATACTTGCTCATCTGTTTCCGACGCCACCCCGCCCCACAGGAAACAGCGTAAATGCATGAAAACAAAGAGAAAATGATACTCGGACATTCTTCTCTTCTCCCCAAACGATATATATATATATATATATATATATATATATATATATATATATGTATGTATATAATCGTTTATTGAATAAAAGAGCATTTTATTTATTGTCCTGTGTAATTTTTCCAACTTTCTTATAATTCTGTTGTCATCCTCCTTTCTTTAATGTCATGGAACTAATATACAATCCATTATTCTTCCCTTTAACACATGTGTTTGGGATTTCTTCGTCCATTATCAAGTGATTTAAAGAACTGTTGAAGGCTACAAGTGTAAAGAAAAGAGCACACAGTATCCATGTTGATACTACAACTCTGTCTACACACACACACACACGCACATCTCGGGGACTGAGGTCAACACCCTCCCATGCCTTCAAGTTAGGGTGGGGGGAAGGGATCATTTGATGTCAAGTCCTCGTGTTCATTGGCTGGATTTCCCGTTTGTTCCGTACGTCACTGTCGTTGATTCATGATGTCATATGTATTCCATCATACAGAGACAAGATACCCGTACTGTTAACTTCATTACGGGGGATTGTATCCTTAATAACTGCTTGGAATATTTGAAGTCTTCTTCTCGTCTCAGATCTTGCTAAGATCTTTATAGTATTCATTACCTGGTCCTTTGTTGATAGATTGTTTGTGTTGTTCCTAAGATGTCTTCTGGGCGCCTTCCTCCTCCTTGCGAATGGGGCGTCACTCCCCTCGACAGTGTCGTTGTTGTATGACCATGATTGTTGTGAACAGATGGACCACATTGGTATTCTCCACGTAGCAGGGTCTTCGTTAACGTTGTTCTTCAAGACCAGAGATGATATCCTCTGGCCACGACCATACATGATGAAATGATCTTGTCCGAATCATTATCCTCTGCAAAGATGCTAGTTTTCCGGCAATTGCCGGAATTCCGGCTTTTTGATCAATTGGAGTCAAATTTCCGGTTTCCCATTCTTCTCTCCGTCTGTCTCTTGTCTTTCTAATGATGACAGCCGAAAAATGAACAAGTAGACTCTTGACGGATGTTTTCATATTATATCGATCGTGGATTGTGTATATATACTGCATGTAACTAAAAATACGAATATCGTTAAACAACTGGATCGCTAACCTAGCGAGATTAAGCTTCTCTCCCGCTCTTGCTTTTTGTATGCTTTGCTAATGGTTTGTACATGTGCGCGATGCGACAGCCTATGCCCTAAGGCGGGCCCTGGACCCCGGCCGCATGGGACTTCGCGCTCGTGATGTATGCTTCGCGCACATATTGCCCCATTTTCCACCTACTATTTTTCCGGCCCTAGAGACCATCATGATGAAATGAACTTGTCCGAATCATTGTCCTTTGACTACGACCATACATGATGAAATGATCTTGTCTGAATCATTGAATTGGTAATTTCGATTTACAGTATCTTTAAGTACTTTCATCTTTGATGCAGGTTCCAATTTTCAAGTAGTTCAGACAAGTTGCATATGACTGAGGGATTGTTCTCTGGCCAGTTGTGGACGATGGTCCATCTTGTATATAATGAACTCTACACCATTACTAACTATGCAGGTTCACTTCCTCAGGACTACCAGGCTTCTCTGTCAACAAGTAAGACATCATATGGTCCTTACGTATGTGGTAGCAGGACAGCATCTTGTTACACTAATGTTCCCCACGGCAGCAACTGTGGCATGCCTGACCCAGCTTTGTAACGGAAGCCCTAATTAGAATAATTAGTGGCCATTAGAATGGCTTCTCCCCTGTATTAAATTTCATCTGCTGGGTTCAATAACTCTTTTGGTTTATAGTCTTTTGGCTGTGAGGACATTCTTTTGGATTCTCTACCGTCTTTATAGTTGTATGATTTAATACATACACACATCTTTCAATCACAAGGGAACATTCATATGGCTTCTCACCTTATGAACGCTCACGTGTTGCTCTGAAGTACTACAATGAGATGATGCCTTTTAATACTGTGGACATTAATATGGCTTCTTTCCCGTGTGATTAATTGAATGATCTTCATCCTAGAAGGGCTTCGACTATTTGTATGGCTTCTCTCTTATAAATGTGTGCTGTGTGCTGCGGTACCGTTTGCTGTTATGTCGTGAGCTGCTGTCCTTTGTGCTGTTCATTACGCTACAGTGTGCTGTGATGTGTGTTGTTATGTGGTGAGCTATGATGCTTTGCTAGCTGCTGCTTTTTCAGGTCTGTGACGACTACGTCTGATGTACAACCTACCAGGGTTTTTTTTATCTGCGTTCATATGAAATGTCCAGATAGTAGTGGAGGGCCACGCTTGGCCACGTCTTCAGTCTGGGTTCCTGATCTGAGATTCATGAAGTGAGGATTTCCTAGCAGTCACGTCAATACTGAATCGGACGCGAGAAATGTTGGTGTGTCCTGAGGTCCTCCAGGGAGTGTGGAGTGATCGAAGGCTCCCTAGGATGTGGATTATGATCTGGGGTCCCCCAGAGAGCGTACCATGACCCAGAGTCTTTGAGGTGTGGCTCATGTTTCCTGGAGTGCCTGCTGTGTCCCAAGGTCTTCCTGGGAGTCGGGTGTGGCTCGCCGTCCCCCCCAGCAGTGTGTGTGTGTGCTGGACCGAAGTGTCCTGGGAAAATGTAGTGTGACCCAATTAAGGAGCCTCGAGGAGTGTGGTATGTTCCCAGGCTTCCCCTGATACGTGGTGTGGCCCGAAATCATCCAGGGAGTGTGATGTGACCAAAGATTCCCCAGGTACTTTGGTGTGGCCTGAGGTCACCCAGGGAGCGTAATGTGACCAAGGTTTCCCCAGGGACTTTGGTGTGGCCTGAGGTCACCCAGGGAGTGTATTGTGACCAAGGATTCCCCAGGGACTTTGGTGTGGCCTGAGGTCACCCAGGGAGTGTGGTATGACCCGGGGTCACTCAGGGTTGTTGGTCTAGCTCGAAATTCTTCCGGGAGTGTAGGTAGTGTGATCCGTGGTTTCCCAGGGAACGGAGGTGTGGTCCGAGGTTCGTAACGTTCATGGCGTGCCCCAGGGTCTCCCTGGGAGTTTGTTAAGACCCGATGTTTCCCAGGGTGCGTGACGCAGCCTGAGATCCCTAAGTACCTATGGTGACGCCCTAGTTCCCCCAGGGTGTACCACGTGGTCTGAGGTCCCTCGGGGATTGTAGTAAGACTCGAGGTCTCTTGGGGAATGAAGTGTGATCCAACGGTCCCCTTAGGGAGTGTAGCTTGATCCAAAATACCCCGGGCAGCGTAGTGTGATTATGGTATGGCCGTAGATCCCCCAGAGAGTGCACTGTGAACCGAGGTCCCCAAGAGAGAGAGGTGTATGCCAGTCACCTCAGGGACTGTGGCGTGGCCTTGCGTTCCTCCACGAATATGAGGCGTCGTCTCTAAATTCCCCCAAGGACTGTGAAGTAGCCTGAACTCCCTAGGAAATAAGTTGTTGTCCGGAAATAGTTTTTCTTCATCTTGAGTTGGAACAGCTTTAGGGAGAGAGTGAAAGCATCTCATTGTTAGCAAGGGTGTAAGGTACACTGCTGGCTAGAGGTGGGTGTTGGCTAGGATAAGGGTGCAGTGGGAACGTTACTTCGACACAGGAGGGTGACGGGTGAGCACAGGGACCCAGAGGGGTTTCCTCCCGTAACATGAGGTGGGAGGTTTAAGTACATTCATCAAATACACGATACATAGGTCTTACTGTAGGTACATAATATTGACAGCGTACATACACAGTCATAATCACATATACACGAAGTATGTCGAACATGACTTCAAGACGTTAACATTCCTAGTAATACAGAGGAAGGTCGTTTGTTAGGGTAGGTTGGTGGAGCGTACAGAGGGCACAGTATGTCAACATACGAGGAAGACACGTTGGCCTTGCCGCTTTAGGAAGAGAGTGATGGTGGTATTGACATACATGTAATACAAAGCAGCTTAATGTAAGACCTGGGTAGTAAGGCTCTTTTAGATACAGATCTGGGCATCCATGTATAAAGTATGTTTAATGTCCAATATCTGAGTTAAATGATTTTGTAATACAGTATACACACAGATAAATCTTGTATACACGGAATATGTATTTGGAACAAGATGCATTGTACAAAGAGTGTAGTGTACAATTGCTGTCTGTTATAGTAACACAACAGATCAGAGATGCATTACATATAGGTCATGCAGGTAGAGAATGTGCTTTCAGTGGACATCATCAGTTCAGCCAGGGAGTCTGTTGTGACCGGTCCCACAGTGGGTGTGGTGTGGCTCGAGGTCCCCCAGGGTTTGATGTGACCTTAGGTTCCCAAGGGAATGTGATATGGCATGGGGTCCCTAAGGGACTGTGGTTTGAACTAGAGTCTCCCAGTCAGTGTGGTGTAGACCAAGGTCCCTCAGGCAGTGTAGTGTGGCTCAGAGTCCCACAGAGAGTGTAGTGAGGCTCAGAGTCCCACAGAGAGTGTAATGAGGCTCAGAGTCCCACAGAGAGTGTAATGAGGCTCAGAGTCCCACAGAGAGTGTAATGAGGCTCAGAGTCCCACAGAGAGTGTAATGAGGCTCAGAGTCCCACAGAGAGTGTAATGAGGCTCAGAGTCCCACAGAGAGTGTAATGAGGCTCAGAGTCCCACAGAGAGTGTAATGAGGCTCAGAGTCCCACAGAGAGTGTAATGAGGCTCAGAGTCCCACAGAGAGTGTAATGAGGCTCAGAGTCCCACAGAGAGTGTAGTGTGGCTCAGAGTCCCACAGAGAGTGGAGTGAGGCTCAGAGTCCCACAGAGAGTGTAATGAGGCTCAGAGTCCCACAGAGAGTGTAGTGTGGCTCAGAGTCCCACAGAGAGTGTAATGAGGCTCAGAGTCCCACAGAGAGTGTAATGAGGCTCAGAGTCCCACAGACAGTGTAGTGTGGCTCACAGTCCCACAGACAGTGTAGTGAGGCTCACAGTCCCACAGACAGTGTAGTGTGGCTCACAGTCCCACAGACAGTGTAGTGTGGCTCACAGTCCCACAGACAGTGTAGTGTGGCTCACAGTCCCACAGACAGTGTAGTGTGGCTCACAGTCCCACAGACAGTGTAGTGTGGCTCACAGTCCCACAGACAGTGTAGTGTGGCTCACAGTCCCACAGACAGTGTAGTGTGGCTCACAGTCCCACAGACAGTGTAGTGAGGCTCACAGTCCCACAGAGAGTGTAGTGTGGCTCACAGTCCCACACAGTCAGTGAGGTATTGCTCGGGGCCCCTCTAGGGATGTGGTATGACCCGAAGATCCCTCAGGAAGCTCTGATGGTACGACACCCCAGCTCCCACCAGTCAGAGGTGGACCCCTTGGTGACAAGGAAGCCAACTTCTCCTTCCCCTCCTCACTGTACAATCAACACTTTTATCACAGCTGTGATAATTCACACTGGTGGTCGGTCACATCTGGGCCCGGCAGGTGTCACTGGCCCGCAGCTCATTCCGACGGAGTAACAAAGCCTCGAGGACAATCCGTGTACATCATGTTGACATCTCTTGTGTGACAAGTTGGCTGGAAATGAAGATCAATCCATTTAGAGTAAATCTCGTATCTCTGGTCAGCTCGGTCGCTTCCCCTGTCTCTTTGTTCCGAATACAATCGACTGCAGTGCCACGCTCTCTGCCCCCTCGTCTAAATGCAAATATCAGACGCTTTGTAACAAGATAAAAAAAAATGAAAAATAATTTACTGTGTCTCAATAGGCGGTACTGAATTGTTTGGGGTCGTGTGTATGTGTGTGTGTGTGTGTGTGTGTGTGTGTGTGTGTGTGTGTGTGTGTGTGTGTGTACGTGGAGGGAGTTTTGTGATCGTGGCTCCCCATCTCTTGAAACATCTTACTTCATACAACTTTTTAAAACTTTTGTATTTTATCTTTTTCTTTTGTTCATGTTGAAGGCTCTAGTCACGAACTAAAGTCCACATCAAGGCCGGGTCTTAGCTGAAATACAGAGAGGATTATGAGAGGGAAAAAGGAGACAGGGAAAGTATTTACGAATTTTGGAGGAAGTGAAAAAAACCTCCCTTTAAGAATGCGTCAGGTCACGCTGTCCGCTACCATCATTCCCCCATTTCGTTTATCACATTTATCTACTATTCTTATACCATCAATTTACTCCTCCACATCCCTCCTGACAAGTTTCTCCCTTGCTTTCACGTTATGGCCTCTGGTTATTGTAGTCCTACATCATCCGACGAAAGTCTTCATGTCTGTGTCATCAGTATGGTCTAAAAATTTAAAGGTTATGCTCCGGTCACCTCTCTTCCACCTCTCTCAATATTGACACCATCATTGCCGCCCTCCTCTGCACCATTTCTCTCGGTACCTCTTTAGATGCAGAGGCCAAACCAGAAGAGTGTATTCTAGTTTCAGCCTTAGGAGGGGTGAACAGCTTGCTGCTTATCTCCTTGTCCATGTACCTGAATGCTATTCTGATATATGCCAGGAGACAGAGTGTCTTATTTTCTAGCCTCCTAATGTAGGATTCAGGCAACCGGTTAGGGACGCCGTCGACTCCTGAATCCTTCTCTCGCAAATTCTTGCAGCTTGTGTCCCGAGAGATGGTTTTCATTTGAAGGTTTTCTTTCACTATGACCCATCCTCAATACCTTATATTTGCTCGGGTTGAATTTCATTTACCATGTATCAGACCAACTTTGTTATTTAGTGGTCTAAGTCCCCTTCTGAATTGATGTAATCCATCTCATTTTTTCACGTCTCTCGTGAACTTTGCCTAATCTGCAGACATGGTCAGGTAGGAGTCCATACCTTCTGGAAGATCATTTACGTATATGAAGAAGAGTAACAGTCCCAGAATAAAACCCTGCGGTACGCCGCTGGTGACTTCCATCCATGTTAAGAAGGATCCTCTGACATGCGTCCTTTTCCCTTCCACAAAACTCATCTGACCATTCTCTACCATCTTCCCGCCTGGTGATCCAACCTCGTAATTAGTTTCCCCATGCGTTAGTGTCAAATGCATTCTAGCAGTCAAGATGCAAACAGTACACCCAGCCTTCTCCTTTCGTCTAAAATAGAGCTCACTCTCTCATAGAGATCTAAGAGATTCGTTTCCCTGCTGCAGCGGTGTCTCTAGGGTAAATTTCCGTCTGCAGGAAGTCATCCATTTCGTTTCTGACTACATTTTTTTGTGCTTTACAGACCACACTCATCAAGAAGATCGGTGTATAGTCAACGCATTTATAGTGTCGGTCAGAGGTGACGCTCATGTTCGAGTATTCGGCGGCACCGTCCTTCACAAGCTGCCGCTGTTATTATCACGTTCGGCAACTGACTAGCCCTCTCCTTAGGGAAAGCCGTCTCTCACGGGTTGGCTAACGTCAGGTTCACACAATGTGCCAGCATAGATGAGGTCAGAGATTGCGACTTTCGACCTTAACAGTCCATCGTCATCCATACTAACGGACGTCCCACCTTCTATATATTTCTTAAAGTTACTCTTTCCATTACGAATTGACTGAATCCGTCACCTTCAATTATTTTCTGAAGTTTTATGCCATTAGGCTATCTTATTCGAGGACCAGTCCTTCTCCTCCTTTGTCCTCTCTTTCCCACCTGGGTAGCGTGCACCCACCTGGACAAAACAGGCGGGATCGTGTCGGTTCAGTGTGCTCTCTTTCCAGAACTTCAACAATACTAGGTGCGTTTTTCGTACTGCAGTTCTTAGATTCCAGTTCTTTGTTTTTCTATAAACTACTAAATCCATCAGCATTTTTATACTGTACTTTCAGTCTGACGTATCCATTACCCAACATTTCTAACCTCTGCGCAGTGGTGGTAGAAGTGTTCCATATTCTTGCCTCATTTGGTATCTCCCGTTTCTTGCTGTATGATCGTATTCTTTGTTTACCCCCACACCTCTTCCCCTTGTCTGCCCACATATTTCGCCTCGATTTCGTTTCATAGCTTACCACATACCTCATGACGACATAACCCATTAGCTAACTACATACTTCATGACTACATAACCCATCAGCAGACGTAGCTGGAACTGGTCGTCCTCATATGTCGATTCTAGCTACCACTTTTCTTTCCTTCTATCAGAGAGATTCCCTTCCAGCAATTCCATAGCCTGTAGGAGTCTTTTAATGAGCGTTTCTTCTTTCATCCCCCGCCTTTTTTTTTTTTCTATTTGTTATATGATCTTCCAGTCCAAAGATAATCATTGATCTACGTCTGCGATCCTCCAGGTTTATTAATCTTTCTTATTTTGGTCATGCTCTCTTTACGGCTGAGTCCATCAATGTTGACTCCACGTCAACCGCCGTGTCGTTGATCTTCTTTGTAATCTTCCCTTTTGCTCTACAGTTTTATAAGTTTTCCGTTCTTCGAACTGTAAGTTTTCCCGATTGTTTTGTATCAGCGCAAATCAGGTTTACACAGCGTCACTCAATATCTCGTCTACCTTCGTCCCCAGGTCTCTGGCCCACTGCATCAGTCGTCATGCTCTGGGTCTGTTGACGGGCCACAGAAGCTCCTGCCTGTCCACTGTTTCCATCATTGTTGGTACACTGTGGTACGGGTATTCCCTGTAGTTCAGCAGTCTGTATGACTTCTACAATGGGCCTTTCTGAGCTCTTTTTTCTCTTCAGTCAATGCTAAACTATCCTCTGTTCATATTTCTGCTGAATATCCTCACCTGCAGTTTTAAATCCAATAACTTCCTTTCCCATCTGACCACGCTTTTCATGTGCTTTGATTTGACTTCTTAAAGTATTTATATCCTCTTCCTCCTCCTGCAAATGTTAACCTCTGAATCTGCCTGGTAGTAATTTCAGTTCATTTCTTCAGCCTTTTGGTCTGTGTTATGTAATCCTTTATTTTTCTTCCACTCTATCCTCCTCCACAAGATTTAGTCGCATCTGATTGCTCAGGGTAAGCTTTCCTGTCATGATCCGATTTGGGTCGCAAAAATCGACTTTGAAATTAAAACGAACAACAATTTTCTCCCTAGATCGACTGTGTGTGTTTGGTAACGTGCTTAAGTTTGTACTGATTTTCAAGTCAGCATTTCATGTTCTGCAACTTGCCTGGTTCATGAGGTGCTAAGAGTCTTTAAGTTATTCTCCTCGTCTTCAAAGAATAGCAGGTGGCTCTTTTACTGGTCCGTAGTAAACTTGTATTTTTTTTGCTAGATTTACTGAACTTTAGCAACACTCCTAACATATGATCTGAGGTCTTTGGTCTTCATTCTATAATTGATGTTTTACTCCTCAACTGCCGCGTGAGATGGTGTATTTAAAAGATGTTTCTAGGAATAACATGTGGTTGACTCCTTGGTCTGAAACAGAATTTGTCTAGACAGAGAAAGAGAAATAAGATTGTTGAGATGGGTACATCAGGCGATGGAGCTGCCCGTTGATACTTTTCACTCATTTACTGCTGTACTCCATGATATAGTTTGATTCACTGTGTGTGTGTGTGTGTGTGTGTGTGTGTGTGTGTGCGCGCGCGCTCTTTATCTACTTGTTTATACAAATTGCACGAAGAGGAAGTAAGCAAACACGTATATTGCCTCCCTCCTTCAGTAGATATATTGGTCCAAACTTGTTTTCAATATATTCAGAATCTCCGAACCTATTGCAATGTATACGAGTATGCATGTACCTAATTATGCTTGTGTGATCGTATCTAGGCGTTGTCTATTCCTCATTAAAGAACTCGTTAGATAAGAGAGAGTGTAGGCGTTCTCGGAGCCCGGCACCCACAGTCCGTCGACCAGGTGCAGCACCAAGGGCGTGACGGGAGGTAGCGGAGGGACGGAGGGTCACCATCGCCAGACTCTCGTCTTCCAGACTTCACAGCTTGGGGAAAGTTTGACGTCTGAGCCAGACAGTGACACCAGGTGGCGAGTCAGAGCTGACGGGGACAAGTCAAAGATGAGAAGACAATGTCTTTTCTTTCTTTACATAAAAATTCCGTCTGTTGCTAATGCTGCCTCGCTAACAAGGAAATCGGCAATCAAGAAGAAAAAGATAAAACCTGGGAAATACGAATATCAACGACCAGTATTTACAGATACGGGACCTGGATTTCTGTAGCATATAAGGTTACGCTGTATGTAAGACTTATTAGTGTATTCCTTTTAACATTTCATCAGTGATTCTCTTCTTTGGGACTTACCCGCTCTTGAGATCTCTCATGACGCAGTTTATTGATATCATTTTCAGTTGACCATACACACAAGTGGCATATGAAATGCCACAACCAATCAAACGTACCATTTTTAACATGAGGTAAACTTACAAGTTATGGGAAGGTGTTATTATATTTTGTGTGTGTTTGATAACATGCTTAAGTTTGCACTGATTTTCAAGTCTACATTTCATGTTCTGCTACTTGCCTGGTTCATGTAGTGCTAAGAGTCTTAAGTTATCCTGCTCAGTTTTCAAGACTGTGAGTTTACCGTTTTTGTTCAAAGGCTCAGGTTGTATCACATCCACCAAAGGAAGGTATGATAAAAAGTACTGGGTACTACCACATCTGTGACAACACTTTCCATATTGATCACAGTAGATGCCTGTTGGTGCCACCTCCATTGTCGAATAGAATTTTCAGTTGGAGTTCCTGTGTGAAGGAGGAAGACACTTGTGTGTGGGATCTGACACTGCAACGTTGCAGCATCGTATCCTGAATGGATGGAAGTACTGAGACCGTGAGATATGATCTTTGTGTCTACATCCTCGTGTAAAGAGTTTAGCTCTTCAGTCTCCTCTGAAACACTTCCCAGTCCACTGACACTTGAAAGGTTAATGCACTTCCCTCTGCTGACATACAAACCTTCTTTCCATGAACATTTGGGGCGTAGGTATCCCTTCTTCCATTCAAGTGGGAATGTTATGAAAAATTGCTTGGTTTCCTCACCTGACGGTGGTGTCTTTTGTTTCCTCTGTCATTGGTCCTTTTGTTATTAATGGGCTCTGGAGGTCCCTCGTATTACTCTTTCGACAACTTTAATGGACAGAGAGAGGTTAGGGTCTGTGATGAAGTCTACAGGATACACTTTAGGGAAGGTTGCCAAATATAATGCATGTCTGCCCTCCAAATGTGGCTGGTAGGGATAACTTAGCATGAGAAAGACCATTCCCATCAGTGACGTAGCTGATGGTGACTTGAGTGGGCCTTTCCACTGTATGGGGAATCTCTTTCCTTGAAGTTTCAAAAGTTCTGACTCGTCTCTCTTTACAGAGAATCCTCCAGGTGTAGCAAGCACACAAGGTATAAGACCAAGTGGGAAGTATGGCAGCTTCTCCATCCATATTGTGATGCTTCATGGATAGATAAAGTTAACCAAACTCATTCCTTGCAGCTGTGATTTACTTTGATCTGTATTTCAGACTGCCCTTAACTTTCATGGATGTGATAGAGGTTACATATCTCTTGAGATTAGTGCCCTTGATCGGCGCATTGAATCTTGAGTCCTTTCAACTAATGTCTTTTGAGTAGTTTGCTGTAGGTTTCCTGTCGCTCTTTGACGGGATGATGGTTGATCTTCTTCAGTGCTCTCTTAGGTTGATACCCTTGAAGATAAGCAATAAAGTACATCCTTGCTTTCAGCTTCAAATGGATTGACGAAATTTATTTTTTTTTACATCCTTGCATGTTTCTTCTTCGCGTATGACAGTCTGTGATGAAGTCTTAGATCTTCATATGAAGAGCATTCTTGGCTGTCCGTGTCAGTCATCACCATCGTTGCTTGGTGAGAGGTGGCGTGACAAGGCATGCACCCTCTGTAGTGAGATGAAATAAAGTCTGCTAAGTGCTTTTTCGTCGGTGATGTCCTCAACATTCATAGCTTACAAAAAAAAACCACTCTGACTCGGAAGTTCTTCTGCACCAGGATGTGACTTTGGTAAATTCAGTACGTCAGCATGTACGTTGTGGTGTATCTGGCGTAGGGTGGTCGTAGCTAAAAAATAGTCCACACCTTTTTTTTTTTTTTAAGAATGTCAGGTGTAGGTCCAAGTTGTTTCTTTGGTATCTGCAGAATAATCCATAATCTGTCCTTGTAGATAAGCCAAAAGTGTTGCATTTTCCCCATTTCTTGCTGGTGGTCGTTATTCATTTTCATTTTCGTTATAAACTCTGGAAGAAGAGAGGACATTTTTATACAGTTTTCATTTACCAGAACTTCAGTCAGTTTTCCCTGGAACGGTTCCCCTGCAGGGTGGAGCAGCATGGCCATAGCTTCTTCATCCAGAGTGTCATGTGTTTGATGACTCACAAGGCTTTGGTAGCAGCCTTTTGGGTCAGCCTCTAAACACGCGAAGCTCGGTTGTGGTGTTTCCCCGTCAGCTTTTCTTCTATTGATTTCCTTTTCCAGACTCCTAACTGAAGAAGTGTCCTCAAATCCAAAGTATTTCACATTCATCCTTGGTACACCCATAACATGTTCATATGAGGTGAGGGGCACCCATTGTGATGATGGTGTCCCCAAAGATTTGCGGATTCTACCTTACAGAATGCAGACACCTTCTGGGCAACAGTTAAATCAGATGTCACGATCGTGTAATGTTTGCCTGTCTCCTTTGGTGTTGATTCACATCATCTCAGAGTATGTTATGTGGTTGCATTGTCAGTCAGAGATGCAAGCACTGGGATGGTGGCATGAACAGTTAATTGCAGTGATCGTTGCTACTCAGTTAGCGACACCCAACGCGTCCTTGATCGTGTCTTCTGGGTAGCATACTGGAACAAAGCTCTGCTGCACATCTACAGCACCTCGTAGGTCTTGGCCCTGAATACTTCTGATGTTCTTGATGACTCAGTGGTATTTGCAGTTAGGTGAGGTTCTACCTTGTCTTCTGGAAAACTTGATTCAATTTCCTTTAGTCTGCTTGGCTTGTGACTGAACGGTCCTCACTTCCACAAGTATGTCTTAACCTTCTTTTCCTTCAACTGTTTTTTTTTCTTCTGATTATTCTCCTGTTTTTGTAGGACAGTACACAAGCTATTCCCCTCTTCCCTTCTTGTTGATATGATTTTTGTCAACAGAGAAACATCTGTCTGCAGGAATCAGTATACTGAATGATGACTGGCCTGAGGTTCTACGCCTCTCTGAAGATGGTCCCTCATCATCAGCTAATGCATTCTCTCGTCTCAGCAGCTTAGGGTCGTGTTTGTAAAGTTCTCACAGCAGTACCCGTGGCAGCCATGCAAATATGAACAGAATTTTCCCGGCATCCGGGAACAAATGTCTGTAATCCTTGTGTTTGTGTTGCTCTGCGACAGCCTGAGGCTAAAGATTTCTCGAAATTTCTTGAGGCTTGCTCCAGATGGCGGCTTTGTTTTATATTCTGATTTATTTTGGGAGGTAATTTATTATGCACGCTAAATCAGGGAACCGTTTTCTTTTTAGCCTTTGAAGGTTCCCGAAGCTTTTAGATTCAAAGGTCGTCATCTTTGTGCCGCAGGGATCAGTCATGGCACCAGTCGCTCTTCTCTCGGTGATTAATGATAATGGACTGCGTCTTATGGTATTAAGATTTTCAGATGTTCCTAAAATGGGAAATAAGCCACAACAGAGATGAAACTCCTGCAACTGCAAAATGACGTAGACAGACTGATATAACGTAGGATCCCAGGTGGCAAATGGGTTCTGATATCGATGAATACAAAGTTTTGTGTATCGGTAGTGAAAAGGAAAAGGCATTGGAATTCTGCTGAGCTTCAATAGGTAATTGAGGATAAAGATATATTTGTCATAAATTTTGATGGCCTAGACGCAAGTAAGCAGGACAAAGAAGCATACGAAGGCGAACGGAACTTCATAGTGGATCATTCGAGTTTAGGTTTGACAAATGATCGTTACTCTTACCAGTTCACTGTCGTGTCCCCTCCTCTACTTGAATATAGACGTGAAGAGAATAGAGCGAGTACAGCGTACGATGTTAAGATCATTCCCAAACCGAGAAGCGAATCACATGATAGCTGTCTAATTTGTTTCGTTTAAATGATAGAACGTTAAAGGAGGATTTGTTTAAGTATTCAGAAGTATCACTCTCTTAAACTCGATCCGATCAGTTGTTTAATGTTAGATTTGTCTTTTGCACTCGTAATAACAGTAGCTACAAACTCATAAGTAAATATTTTGCATTGAAAGAGGCAGAGTACATTTTGTTCAGCAGCATTTACCAGTTGATTGGATAAGAGCAACACCACACACAACATTAGCGCTCCCTCCGGGCGCCGCCATACACATACACGTCCTACATAATCCTTGAGAGCGACCAGAGGTTAATCCTGTGACTGTAATCAAATCTGCACGTACGGCCTGAAGGACACCTGACCTACTGTCCCTGTGACGAGGACAACGTGTGATCTTCCCTAAACTCTTCCTTAATCCGTTGAGGATCAACTTCAGAGAGCCTGGCGGCCCAGCCCACGCAACTGACGACTGGATGACCCGACTGGGTTATAAATACCATTGCTGTGAGACGGCGAGGAGCTTCCTGCGTCAGGGAATGTCCAGCATGTGATATTTTGACGGGAGTTTTGTTTTCCCTCATCTCCCTCGGCGTCCTCAGGTAGCGACATCATCAACGCTCGCTTTCTTCATCAGTTTCTACCGAAGCTGTGTTAGGCCTCTTCCTCAGCGGTACCTCGCAACCACTGCACGTCAACTGAACCATGGAGACCCAGGAAGCCGACTCCCTCCTGCCACACCTGCAGTAAAGCCATGTGACCTCGGTAACTCCTCCTCCCTCCTGCTGCACAGCCTTCAGGACCTTGGTACGCCACCTCTCCCGTAACCGCAGCACGAGACCCAGGCAACGACACACCTACAGGATTCCTTCTGCACCTTCTCCCGGCACCAGCGCCACGGGACTCTTGCCACACCTGCCTACAGCATATCCCCTCAACTCGACTCACGTTCTTACCTAATCCTACACCACACGTAACAGCTTGTCCTGAGTACGCCATTTTTGTACTTACCCAGAAAGGCATTATGTTGTCGCCAATGTTTCCTGTCCCTCTCTCACTCTAATCACAGTCCTCAGTACAAAAGAACTCAGACAGTTAAGGGCAACCGCTAGAAGACTAGACTAGTGACATTGTATACCCACTTAGTTACATACGAAGAATACTTGCTTTCCAAGTGTTGCCACGCTTATCTCCGTTTTCCTAAGATCTTCCACTATCACGTATCGTCACGAATAGCCCATTGGTGTCCTGCTGTTTGTGTTCCTTCTCATTTGTTTGTGTGTGGCGGAAGGTGTGCGTGTGTGGCCATGCGTGGCGGAGGTAACGTCATGTGTGGCGGGAGGTAAGGCGACGTTAAGACCCTCCACCACAGACCGTGACAAACCTCACCACCCTGCTGGACGACAGGGCTATTTACTACGTGCGAGGGTCACACGTGGAGAGTTGTGTCGCGGTGTTAGTGTCCCTAGCACCAGACGTCCCAGCACCAGACGTCCCAGCACCAGAGGGTCCCAGCACTAGACGTCCCAGCACTAGACGTCCCAGCACCATGATCTTCCTCCGCCAGTTCTATCAGCCACACCAGGTCTCCCAGCACGAGTCATCCAATCAACGTAATTCCATCATCACCAGCTGACCAGTCTTGTCAACCTTCCCAGTACTTCTCACTCCAGCCAGCGTGATCACCTTCATCAACACGCCAGTCCCAGCAAGGCTTCCCTTTCACCAGTTTTTTTGGTCGTCCGACTTCACGTTCACCAGCAAGATGGTGACACAGGTATTTCTATTCTTAGCCGTACAGTCACCAGACCCACCCACCCCCCAACACCAGCAGTCTGGTCATTCTCTCCATCACTACAATCACCAACAATTTGGCCATTCTCACCATCACTACAATCACCAAGCTCTCCCATCACCAACAATCGAACCATTCTCACCATCACTACTCTTCCAGTCTACGGGTAACATCACCCTTCCCACAGTAACCTCTGCCATCTGCCAACACCATTCTCTTTCTATTTTCACGATCATCAATCACTTCTGTCTCCTGACTCTGTCATCAACACTTCACAACGAAAGCCAGGCGTAGGCTTGCGTTCTGACACTTTGACGTCAAACGTGGGTCTGAAGTGGTTTGTGCCATATATATATATATATATATATATATATATATATATATATATATATATATATATATATATATATGTATGTATGTATGTATATATGTATGTTTATATGGTTTTCGACGTGGCACGAGCAAAACATCAGGGATCCACAACTGTTTGTAGACCTGGCTTTTTAAGGACGAAAGGTTATATGATGAGGAGAAAACAGAAGAAGGAAGGGTATGCCACAGCTTAGTTATTCGAGGGAAGGAGGAGGCATCATAACGGGCAATCCTCGAGTGGCTGGTCTTCACACACAAACTGGGGGAAGCAGCAGCCAACAGGAATTTTCATCTTTTGATCCTTCCACTTACCCCTTATCACATTTTATGCCTGCGTTTCTTTTTTTTTCCATTAACATTCTGTCGCATTTTTCCCCAGTCTTTTACTCAACACATGATAAAGGTTTTGAAAAGTGGATAAAAGATGGAAATAAACAACGCCAGACGATGAGAACTCTCAAACGTTAGGTAATGTTGATGGAATTTATTATTGAGGAACTTGTTCAAGACGAACCTCTGGGATGTGAACTGTGGTGGTGTTGTGCGCCGAAGCTGACGTGTAGGACCGAAGCTGACGTGTAGGACCGAAGCTGACGTGTAGGACCGAAGCTGACGTGTAGGACCGAAGCTGGCGTGTAGGACCAAAGCTAACGTGTTGGACCGAAGCTGACGTGTAGGACCAAAGCTAACGTGTAGGACCGAAGCTGACATGTAGGGCCGAAGCTGACGTGTAAAACCGAAGCTGACGTGTAAGACCGAAGGTGACGTGTAGGACCGAGGCTGACGTGTAAGACCGAAGCTGACGTGTAGGACCGAAGCTGACGTGTAGGACCGAAGCTGACGTGTAGGACCAAAGCTAACGTGTAGGACCGAAGCTGACGTGTAGGACCGAAGGTGACGTGTAGGACCTGAGGCGACGTGTGAGATCGACGATGACGTGTAGGGTCGTGGTCTACGACGTTCAGGACCTACGGCGACGTGTGGGATCGATGGCGACGTGTAGGGCCGAAGGTGACGTGTAGGACGCAAGACGACGCGTAGGGGACCAGCTTCATGAGAGTTACGAAGGGCGGGTGATTCTTGTGACCAGCTGGATGACGGAGGAAGGTGTCGGGATGATGTCCTCAGCTGGAAACCACGGTTGAGACAGGACATTGAAGATTGTTTTGCTGTTGTTATTATTATTATTATTGTCTTTGTTTTGCTGTTGTCATTATTGTTATTATTATTATTATTATTATTATTATTATTATTATTGTCTTTGTTTTGGTGTTGTCATTATTATTGTGTCTTTACTATTATCTTTGTTTTGCTGTTGTCATTATTGTTACTATTATTATTATTGTCTTTGTTTTGCTGTTGTCATTATTGTTATTATTATTATTATTATTATTATTGTCTTTGTTTTGGTGTTGTCATTATTATTGTGTCTTTATTATTATCTTTGTTTTGCTGTTGTCATTATTGTTGTTTTTGTTTTGCTGTTGTCATTATTGTTACTATTATTATTATTATTGTCTTTGTTTTGCTGTTGTCATTATTGTTGTTATTATTATTATTATTGTCTTTGTTTTGCTGTTGTCATTATTATTGTGTCTTTATTATTATCTTTGTTTTGCTGTTGTCATTATTGTTGTTTTTGTTTTGCTGTTGTCGTTATTGTGTTGTCATTATTGTCGTCTTTGTTTTGCTGTTGTCATTATTGTGTTGTCCTTATTGTCGTCTTTGTTTTGCTATTGTCTTTATTGCTGTTTTTGTTTTTCTCTTTATTATTGTGTTGTCATTATTGTTGTCTTTGTTTTGCTGTTGTCATTATTATTGTGTTGACATTATTGTTGTCTTTGTTTTGCTGTTGTCATTGTTATTGTGTTGTCATTATTGTTGTCTTTGTTTTGCTGTTGTCATTATTATTGTGTTGGCATTTTTGTTGTCTTTGTTTTGCCGTTGTCTTTATTGTTGTCTTTGTTTTGCTGTTGTCATTATTATTGTGTTGTCATTATTGTCGTCTTTGTTTTGCTGTTGTCATTATTGTCGTCTTTGTTTTGTTGTTGTCATTATTGTGTTGTCTTTTTTGGGTTGTTTTTTGTTTTGTGTTGTCTTTATTGCTGTTTTTGTTTTTCCCTTTATTATTGTGTTGGCATTATTGTTGTTTTTGGGTTTTGTGTTTCATTATTTTTTTTGTTTTTTTGGTTTGTCATTATTTTGTTCTTTGTTTTGCTGTTGTCATTATTATTTTTGTTGGAAATTTTTGTTTTTTTTTGTTTTCCCGGTTGTCTTTATTGTTGTCTTTGTTTTGCTGTTGTCCATTATTATTTGTTGGTTAAAAAATTATTTTTGTTAAAATTTTTTTTGCTGGTTTCCAAATTATTTTTGGGTTTAGGTTTTCCCTTATTTTCCTTGCTTTAAAAAATTTTTTCTGTAGGAAATCCCTTTTTTTGCGGGTAATCCAAATTATTTTTCTCTGGTAACCCCTTTAATTTCGTGGTTTCCCAAAATTATTTTCTGTGGTTTTTCCCTTAACTCTATTTTTCCCCTTTTTTTCTGGAAATCCAACTTTTTCGTGGTTCCAAAATTATTTTCCTAGGTTACCACTTATTTTTGCATTCCACAATTTTTTTTTGTAGGTAAAAAATTTACTGTTATAAACCCAATTATTTTCTGTTATAAACCCAATTTTTATTTCTGTTATAAACCCAATTTATTTCTGTTATAATACCCAAAATTTTTTTCTTGGGAAAACCCTTATTTTTCTGCTGGTAAAAAATTATACTGTTATAAACCCAAAATTTTATTTCTGTTAAAATACCCAATTTTTATTTCGTTAAAATACCCCAATTATATTTTCTGGTTAATAACAATTTTTATTTCTGTTATAAACCCAATTATTTTTTCTGTTAAAATACCAAATTATATTTCTGAAATTAAACCCAAAATTATTTTTTTGTATTTTAAAAAATTAACTGCAAGGTTTTATTTTTTTGCTGGTAAAAAATTAACTCCCAGGAATCCAAATTAAATTTCTGTTATAAACCCAAAATTAATTTTTGGGGTAATTTATTTTTCTCCCAGGAAATTTTTTTTTTCTGTTGGGTAATCCAAATTATATTTTTATAAACCCAAAATTATTTTTTTGTAGGTTTTAAACTGCAAGGAAATTTTTAACTTTATTTTTCTCCCAGGAAATTTTTAACTTTTTTTCTCCCGGGTAATAAAATTTTATTTCTCCCAGGTAAAAAATTATATTTTTATAATCCAAAATTATTTTTTGGGGTTCCCCAAATTATATTTTCCCAGGAAATTTTTAACTTTATATTTTGCAGGTAAAAAATTATACTGTTATAAAAACCCAAAATTATTTTTTTGTAGGTTTAAAAAATTAACTGCTGGAAATTTTAACTTTATTTTTCTCCCGGGTTTTAATAACTTTATTTTTCTGCTGGGGAATAAAAATTATATTTTTATTAATCCAAATTATTTTCTGTTATAAACCACAATTATACTGTTAAAATAACTTATTTTTTCGTATTTTATTTTTCTGCAGGTAAAAAATTAAATTTTCTGTAAAATCCAAAACTCCCAGGAAATTAAAATTTATTTTTCTGCAAGGTAAAAAATTATATTTTTTAAAATACCCAAATATTTTTGGGAAATTTATTTTTCTGCAGGTAAAAAATTATTATACTGTTAATAATCCAATTTTTATTGTTAAAATCCAAATTTTTATTTGTTATAAACCCTTTATTTCTGTTATATAACTGCTAGGTTTAAAATTTATTTTTAAAAAACCCATTTTTATTCTCTGGTATATAACTGCAGGTATAACTTATATCCCCCAGGATCATTTACTGTTTATAATCCCCTGGAAATCCCCTATTTTATATACCCTTTTTTCGTGGTTACAACTGCTGGGTATTAACTTAAAAACTGCGGGTTCCATTTTTTTTTTTGGTAATACCACAATTATATTTCTGCTAGGTAATACCACAATTATATTTCTGCTAGGTAATACCACAATTATATTTCTGCTAGGTAATACCACTATTATCTACCAGCCAGTAATAATATAAGTTGGGGATCTTATCTCATGGGAGCGTGTAGGGTAATCCCACTGTAGCGTGAGTACTATGAGAGTGCATTTCATCGTCACCTCGTCTCTCACACGAGTGTAAACCAACTCGACGGTCTCCTGAGCGTCACTGAGCCACGTGAGCGTCACCTGGCCTTCAGGAGGAGTGTCCATGTAACGCTCAGGAATATTTCTCGGCCGAGATATTGTCCATGGGAGGCTCGTACCAACACTTCCCCTTTAAGTGTTATCTCGGAATTCCTCTGCCGAGCGTTGGCTGCTCAGGTTACCCCTTGAATGTATTGCCGGGTCCATGGTGAGACTGCCGTCGTCTGTGTGCTTGGTGATCATGACCGGCGTTGGTCGTATGTCACCACCACCAGTACTGGTGATATTACTGCCTTGGTGATGACGTGTGGTGGGTGAGAAGTACTTTGTACCATTCAATTCGTAAATGATGTTTGAGAATGGTGCTATTCTCGACTCATAATGTGAATCACCAAGCGAACGAGCATGAGAACATAACATGATAGGTACATCACCCACAGTGGTTGGGATTGTGACCAGCAAAGATCACGAAGACCCGCGTGAGCTGTTGAATTTGTACTTGGTGAAATTGTAAACTACAGTCGGCGAATATGTGTTTGTTGATATCATGCAAAAGTATTCTTACTTAGTCTTTAAAGTTAATCAATCACTCTTCACCTTACGAGCTCGAAACACTTTGTGTTGATTTGATGAGTTGTGGCCAATGATGAGCTGATTATCAAAAAAGTTTATGTTGAAGATAGCGTTGAGGATGAACGTGCATAAACACACGTACACAAAACCCACCTACAAATTATGTAAAGCAGGGAAACATGCTCGTATATGAACACACACACACACACACACACACACACACACACACACACACACACACATCCCAGGAGAACATGAACAGACAGGCGTATACACACTTACACATGCAAAAACATTCAGAAATAACTGTACTCATGTGAAGGTCTACATAAACAGAAAAAGGTACTTGAATACACCTACGACACGTATATAACGTAATGTTTGCTGGCGAATGATGTTGTGCAAGACAACACAACACCAGTAACACAGATAGTTTATAGAATCCCTTGCAGTGGATGCTAACAAGCCTGTTTCGGTGAAACACGGGCGTGAGTTAGAAAGAAGAGTGACGGAGCACAATGGTGTCTTAAGGAACCATAGAGTGTCGAATGTTCTCATGGTACACTTGGATGAGAATGGGCATCAACCCAGGAGAATGGGAGCTCTAATGTTGTATCATGGGCAAGACAGGAGGGCAAGGAAGGCTCTGGAAGCGGCGCATATGCGAGTTAATTGCGCATTTACGAGTTGAAGATTCTACGAATACGAGATGGGGCTGTCAGTTAAGCGGAGATTCCAGGTCATAGTGCGATACGTGAGTGGTCGACGGGGAGAAGGGCGGGGTTAACAGACAGACCGGTCCAGCCGATGGGAGAACGAAAACTAAACCGGCACGAGCCCAGCCGGGTGAGGAAAGATGCGTTTATATAAGCTTGGTGTTACCCTGATGTGCTATTCTGCTTGAGGAAGAATTTGTGCCGAAACTTCTAGAATAAAGTCTCTGCTTTAACCTCCCTTTTCTCTCGAACCTCATTAGCCCCACATTTGTTTACATGGATTCTGATCATTACGGTATTAGTTAATGTGAGGGGCGAATCGTCCTCTTACTTTGTCTCCTCTTTCCCTTTCTTAGTATCATAAACACCTTAAGACAGTACAGGTGGGTAATTTCTCTCTTTAGAAGACTTTTTGTCCACAACTCCAACAATATCAGTTACGTTTTCCTTAAAAAAGGATCCGTATATTTCAAATTTCTATCATTTACAACCAATCCATTAGCTTTTGTATATATAACCTTAGTCCGACATTACCATCAGCTGACATTCATGACTTGTCTTCGGTGCTGGCGGTTGTGATCCGTCTTCTTGCCTCATTTGGTGTCTCCCGTTTATTGTCACCCGGCTGTATTATTTGCTTTTCCCCTTCCTTTCGCCACATTCTCTAAAATTTGATGGATTACTCACTGACTTTCACTTCGTTTTTAACTTTCTTCACCTTTTTAAGTACTTCTGGCTAAATTAACCCAAAGAAAACGAACTCATACCTGGCCATACCCTTGTGTCATGATTATAAACATCAATTCTCCTTCCACAGGTAAACCCTTAGCCTCCAGTAGTCTTTTAATGAGCATTCCTTCTTTCTTTTCCTTTTTTTTTCTTTGTCTTTCCCTGGCGTATGATTTTCATCCAGCCCAAAAGTAATTAGAGATGCACGTCTCTCAATCTACTGGCTTGATAATCTCTTAAGCTTTGGTGCCACCCACTTTACGACCGAGTCCATTAGCTTGATGTATCAACCTCTGTGCCTCAGGCTCTATATAATCTTCCCCTTTGTTAACAGCCTTTTAATTCTGTACGCTCGGCGCTTCTCTAAACTTTTCACCAAGGGGACCATAGATTATACTGATTGCTCTTTCTCTAACAGTGCATATTATTCTTCCACAACCTCACTTAATCTCTTGGGCGCCTTTTTAATAATGTACCCAGGTTCCT
Source organism: Panulirus ornatus (assembly GCF_036320965.1). Lineage (NCBI taxonomy): Eukaryota > Metazoa > Arthropoda > Malacostraca > Decapoda > Palinuridae > Panulirus > Panulirus ornatus. The sequence goes on from NC_092242.1 coordinate 53,593,171, forward strand.
GTCTGACTAAATATGCGAGTATATGTGTGTGTGTGTGTGTGTGTGTGTGTGTGTGTGTTTGCAATTACCATTTTCACTAGATGGGGAGGGAATTTTACTCTTGTGGGACCCCCATTTCTTGGATATTTTTGATGATCATACAGCCATTTAGACTTGTATATGCTACCTGCATTGACCACGTATTCTTTCAACTTATCCCATTCATCCAGCCGTTTTATACGATGGGATGATTTATGTATAGAGTGTTTGCTTAAAATCATGATCTGTACCTTGGTTGTTCTATCCCTACATTTATCTAAGAACAGTTAGCTGTCTACATCAGTCTAAAAGCTTAGTGTCAGGTCAAGTCACCCTTTAGCCTTTTCCAGTAACTTCGTTCTCATAATCGTGGTACCAATTTATTGCCCTCCTCTGGATCTTCTCCGTTTGTTATTTGATGACAAAACCTAGGAAACATCATCTAATCTTGGCTTTATAAAGGTTCCGAACAGCTTGCTGGATGTTTCGTCATCCATATACTGGACTGCTAATCCGATATTTGCCAAAGGCGGTTTGTCTGTTTAATCTTTCACTGATGCGGGATTCTGCGAGAGGTGAGGGACGATATCACCCCCCAAGTTTCTCTCACTTACATTTTGCTGCAGCATATTTACTTGTAGATGATATTCCTACGGAGGCATTCTTCCAGTGTGTCCCATCCTCATTGCATTAACCTGGGTTGATTTTCATCAACCTTGTATCAGACCAACTTCGAAGTTTGTCTTGGGTCCCTTGACAGTTAAGGTAATCCTACCACTTTCCACTTTCCTCGTGACCTTTGTGTCATCTGCGAACATATTCAAGCAATTGTTGACATGATTAAAAGGAATAATGGTCTTAGAACAGAACCGTGTAGCACTCCGCTGATCACTTCACACGTTTCGTCTTTTCCATTCAAATACGATAATCCTCTCTCCACTAAAGGAGAGTTCCCCTTATAGTTGCCTGGTAATCCAGCTTCTTAATCATCCCCACATGTGTCAGTGTCAAATGCCTTCTGGCAGTCCAGGTATGAAATGTACACCCAGTCTTCTCTATTGACTAAGACAGAGCTCACTTTTTCGTAGAAAACCAAAAACTTCGTTACTTATAGCCTCCTTTCCTCGAAACCATATTGTCTCTCAGGCAACTTCTCCCCTACCGAGAGTCATCCCTCTCTTTTCTGATTATCTTTTCCAGCACCCTACAGACCCCACTCATCAGGGAATCGGCCTGTAGTTCAACGCTTCTTCTCCATCTTACTTCTTATACATACTGTAGGTATGACATCTGCCTTGGTATGTGTGTGTGTGTGTGTGTGTGTGTGTGTGTGTGTGTGTGTGTGTGTGTGTGTGTGTGTGTTACCGTACTCCGCCTGCGTTTGGTTGCCCTATGAGTCAACAGTCACTTCAGCGAGGTTGTATCATCGTCATTGAATGAGGAACTTCGTGCTCCATATGAGTCCACCATTCCCCTGCTGCTGATTATAGCACAGCCTTGAGGCTATAGGAACCTACAGAAACGGGTCTTGGGGTTATATGATTGCAGAGAGAGAGAGAGAGAGAGAGAGAGAGAGAGGAGAGAGAGAGGGAGAGAGAGAGAGAGAGAGGGAGAGAGAGAGAGTTACGTATATATTATGTTGTGGTGGGCTGGTTCCCAGTGGCATCTCCCCAGGCAGTGTTGTCGACACGTACATATGTCTGCAATATTCATGGAGTACGCTTCTGTTGCACGCTGGTTGTTCAGTTGTCTGGGGACTAGTGCTCTAGCTAGTCTCTGTGTGTTTGTATATATACACAAGATTTGTATTGTTGACTCTCGATTTTTATCACGACGGGGATAATCTGAGTGTTCGAGCTGAAGGAGGACCCTCATTATTATGTGGAAGTGATGCCTTTCCTTTTTAGAGTTTGATGTATCGTTATTTTGGCTGCCGTCGGAGGTCTTATAGAGGAACCATTGACCCCGTGTCCACTGGGCCTGAAACAGTGGTGGTCGGCTGTCTGAACTTGTTTCCCGAGCCACCCGCTCTGAGCAGCTTTATGGAGAGGCGCTGTCTGTAGCTCTGTGTATGTTTCCAGTGTTGCTTCCCAGTCCGGTTCCTTTCCAAGCTGCCTATAAAGCCTTGCTAACGCTCCAGATCCTCGTGTTTGGGCCATACGTTATGATGTCCTTACATACATCTGTTGCAGTGTGTGGTCGCTTGTGGTCGGGGGATTGTGGAGATGTACGTCGCGATCTCGTAAGGACAGAACACGATCAAAGTGGTTGACTCGTTCGTTGTCTCCTGGTGCGTTATGACACACAAACGCACATATACCCGCACACACACACCGCCCACCGCCCGTCCTCACCTGCCTCACCCTGAGCCTCGCTCACTCAGACAGACTACGTACTTCCGGGCGGTCGAGCACGGGTGACGTCAGTTCTATCGTCATCTCGTGCCTTCTTCGCTGATTGGTCGAGCCGTTCTCTCCCCTCCCCTGCCATCTGTTACGTCATTGTGAGAAGCATCCGGGACTGGTGCTTATCTCCGACCTCAGGGGATGGAGGCGATACGCTGGTCGGAGGGTCATATACCAGTCCAGCTGACCTGCAGGTACTCCACTCGGCGGAGCCCAGCCGTAGACTTTCTGATTTGAGGAACTGGTGTTTCCCTGCCTTACACCGTCACACGCGTAGAGACAGATGTTCCACATAGCTTTCCTTAAGAGACAGAGTGTGAAATGCCATAATTTCTAATGGTCATTTGCTATGCCTTTGTCATGTTAACTTAGCGAGCTTCTCTTTCTGTCTCTTTCTGTGAATCATAACGTTAACTTGGAGAATGGCGAGGAAAGTTTAGATAAACACATCTAAAATTAAGACTGGACGAGACGGCACCCGAAAACGAAATTGAAAATTCTCTTTCAGTATGACATTGTCTTGACTGCGTCTCAGGTTATGCTCCAGGTGATGTAGTTGTGTTGTGAGTTATGAACCAGATGAGGCAGTTGGATTGTGAGATATGAACCAGGCTCCAGGTGAGACAGGTGTGTTGGGAGTTATGAACCAGACACCAGTTGAGGCAGGTGTGTTGTGAATTATGAACCAGACACCAGGTGAGGCAGGTGTGTTGTGAATTATGAACCAGACACCAGGTGAGGCAGGTGTGTTGAGTTATGAACCAGACACCAGGTGAGGCAGGTGTGTTGAGTTATGAACCAGACACCAGGTGAGGCAGGTGTCTTGAGTTATGAACCAGACACCAGGTGAGGCAGGTGTCTTGAGTTATGAACCAGACACCAGGTGAGGCAGGTGTCTTGAGTTATGAACCAGACACCAGGTGAGGCAGGTGTCTTGAGTTATGAACCAGACACCACCAGGTGAGGCAGATGTGTTATGAGTAATGCGTCACTGGAGCTCAACAGCCGCCACCTCTCACATCACCAGACCTCAGACACATTCGAAGTTAGCGAGTCTTGCTACACATATGAAGTGGACTTGGTTGGTGTGTACATGGATTGTGTATACAACCCCGTACAGCAGCACCACCATCATATGGTTGGTACCAAACCTCATTGGACAGTTAAAGCCAGTGCCAACACTGGCAACATGACTACCACCAGTGAAATTATAAGACCTGTTCCACCACTCACAATATAAAGAAAGATCTCTGCCATCACGATAGTGACACCAGTGGTAACATCAGCACTACCATCAGTACTAGCATTACCACCACTGCCATCACTAACACCATAGCTCTCACCCCTAGCATTATTACCACCACTGTTACCATTACCAGTGAGCACAGGTTGTCATCACTGCCAAATGCAGCATCACCACTAACACCACTTACACCATCACTGCTACCACTAGTATCACCACTGTCATAACCTCAGTACAGCCTGCACCACGATCATCACAGCAACACCAGTACCACCTCCAGTTATGCTGTCACCACTGTCATCATCAATATCTTCACTATCACCAATGTCATCATCAATATCTTCACTATCACCAATGTCATCATCAATATCTTCACTATCACCAGTGTCATTATCAACATCTTCATTACCACTAGAGACACCATCACCATCATTATCACTGTTACCCGCCTACCCAGCCAGTGCCACACCAATGCTGTCATTACCACTGACACTTCTGTAGCATCTTCCTCCACCGCCGCCAGCATACCTGTCATCTGCACCAACAGCTTCCACGAAGTAACCAACCAACCCCACAACAACGCCTATCCCTATAACTACCATCATCTTACGTGCTATCATCACCATCACCACTACTGCCGTCACCACTACTACCATCACTGTGGTAGCCTGGTTACCCGTGAAATCTCTCCAGGCAACTGTTTCGCAATGGTATTAGTCCGCGGTACACGTGAAGGCTGAGCTGGTGTTCTCCGCTGGCGACATTTTTCATCATCTTTTTTCCAGCAACAAAGACGAGGACTCTTAAGTGTCAAGTTTGAGTAGTTCTGTAACGGCTGCCCGGGACTACTTCGTTGTGGACAAGGTACTTGTTGTATTTCTTGTTGTTGTTCCAATGCAGCCACTAACTTTGTGTCATACATTTACAGTGGTGGAAGTCCAGTGATCTTTTGCTTGTGCCACTCAGCAGTACCTAGCTAGCACATCCTCCGCCATTGGAGTACCAGGTGTTTAAGTGACGGTGTCAGCACCCACCCTGCATATTCCACCCTTTATTGAGCTTAGTAAAGAGGTTAAGAAGTAATCTATCTGAGGTATTCACAGTTATCAAGGATTTCGGTCATCTATCCCCCTCCAAGGCCTCTGCTGCAGTACACCTATCCCCTAGGCCACCTGTTCCACACGACCGTCACCTGTTCCAGACGACCGTCACCTGTTCCAGACGACCTTCACCTCTTCCAGACGACCTTCACCTCTTCCAGACGACCTTCACCTCTTCCAGACGACCTTCACCTCTTCCAGACGACCCTCACCTCTTCTAGACGACCCTCACCTCTTCCAGACGACCTTCATCTCTTCCAGACAACCTGTAGAGTGTCGCTTTTCGCAGCTAAAGTGCTCCCCGGCCAAGCTCCAGGCCAATGTCTCTACACATTTGTTTTGCTGCACCCAAGTGGCGTCATCTTGCCTCCCGCCAGTACCCAGTACCCAGTGTACCCACGACGGGTGATCAACCCCACACTGTAATCCAGCGTGTTACTGTGGTGGGGAGACGGTGCCCAGCGCCTCACCTGGTGTGGGAAGCAAACCATAAACATGCCGGGTTCAGCGACTTTGGTCTCGTCTGGTAGAGTTGGGTTGGTCGACTGCTAACCTCTGCCACTCGACCACAGGGGCGAATCTAAGAGAGTAGGGGAAGGGGCCATGTGGACAATCGCAAAACCACCCCCTTCCCCCCTTCCATTTCCCTAAGCTATATAGTACACATTAAACTTATTGATGATGGTGAGTGGTGTGTTCTCACAATTATCGTAACACATTTAATCCCTCGAAAGGAAAAATAAATGTGTATTTATGTGTATTTAACCTGTGTCAGTTTCGCCATCCGTTTAAAAACACTGACGTAAGCATTTAATGAAATTTTCGCGGCCTGAAAAAGCTAATTAATTCTTTTTCATTAGACAAAAGTTTCTTAATTATTGCCATCAGCTGTATTACTCTATGAAATGTCATCTGTATATTGTCATTCAGCGATGTCTCATGTCTCATGATGAACTTGTTTATGTACAACAGCTGTATTGAATGTCTTGAGAATTTGACTATTATATCAGCTATTGAATTTGACTTCCACATTATTCAAAAATGCTAAGTTTTCCCCAAGGTATGAATGTGTTCTTGCATACCACAACTGTTTTGAGTTTTATATCATTGTCTTAACGAGTATACAATTGTCTCCCTCCCCGTCTCCAATGATCAAATCCTGTATACGCTCATGCCATACCATCATCTCCCCCTATTCCTATCCCACCCTCTTCACCCAGCGCCTCGTTCCTCTGGGAGTACCATTCCTGTGTGGCGGTGTTTCATTCACTGGTCTCTTTTTTTTTCCATACTTGATCGCCGTTTCCCGTGTTAGCCACGTTGCGCCAGGAACAGTAGGAGGAGGCTGCATTCACTCGCTTCCTCTGTGATGTGATGTGCAATACCCCAGTCCACAACCAGACCTCACAGACTGGTTTCCCCCGGCCGCTCCATTGACAGCACGTCGACCCCTGTATACCTCTTCGTTCCAATTCGTCCTATCCCGTGCACGCGCTTTACCCTCCTGCATGTTCAGGCCCCGAAATCAGGATCAAAATCATCTTCACTCCAGTCTTTCATCTCCAGTTTGATCTCCCCCTTCTCCATGTCCCGTACATATACATCCTCTTTGTCAACCACTCTCGCTTATTTAATCATGTCCATACCATTTCAGCACACCCTTCTCAGCTCTATTCACCACACTTTTATCATTACCACACATCTCTCTTACCCTTTCATATCTCACTCGATCAAACCACTTCACAGACATTGCATTTCCAACACATCCTCAGCTCTTGTATTACCGTAGGTATTCATCACTTAATGTTCCACTGGTGCATGACATATAAACTATAGTATTTACTCTGTATATACGTCCCTGTATATCTGCCGCCCTGATAATCAAGCTGTACCTCACTCAGGAGCATATCCAAATCCTGGAATTACCCAGCCCACCTCGATCTGAAGCTCTTTTATGATTAGGCAAGTAAATACTTATCCTGACCTCCCATTTATGTAATATCCGTAATACATTAACTGTGTGCTATCACCCGAATGGCTGCCTAAATTCAATAAACATTTGTTTATAGATATATTTTCTTTTACATCATTCGTCCTCTGCAAATCCTCATCTATAGCCCATGCTTCGCATCCATGCAATATTCCTGGGAGTACTATACCTTCAGACACAACCATTTTCGTCCTCCCTGATAACGATATCTCTTTCCCCACATTCTTCAGTGCTCTCAGAATCATCGCCTCAGCCTACCTATGACTCGCTCTCATGGTTCCACTTTCTGTCATGCTCACCCCCAGGTATCTAAAACACTTCACTTCCTCCTAATTTTGTCCATTCAAACTCTTAATCTACCTGACATTATCCCACATTCTTCCACAATCATTCTTTAAAGCAAACCCCTGATCCACAAATCCTATACCACATTTGAAACTACACTATTCCTCCCCAATCTGAAGCCCCGTACGTTACCTTCTCCATCTCACACAACTTGCCAGGTACACTCAAAAGATTATACCTCTGGTTTGAACGCTCACATTTGTTCTTGCCTTTATACAGTGGCACAAAGCATGCATTCGCCAATCCTCAGGTACCTCAGCATGATTATACATACGATGCAATCCTAAACTAACCAATCAGCAACACAGTTATCCCCCCTTTCTAAAGAAACTCATCTACAACGCCATCCACTCCAACCGCTTTGCCTCCTCTCCTCTCTTCACCAAATCATTTTCCTTGACTTGCTTACTCCGCACACCATCCCAACCCAAACACCCTACGCCTGCTACTCTATCATCAAACGCATTCAACAGTTCTTCAAAATACTCGCTTCATCTCTGTTACCATTCACCATCCCCCCCCCCCTCTTTCATTATCTTTCTTCCCATGACCGGGTGTATAATCGCTGATAATCACCCATCTCTCGCATTCCACTTTCATTCTACCCATATTATTCTGGAGCTCAGTTCCTTACACTCTTGCGCACACTTCTACAAACTCCTGCTTCAGAAATAGTGCAACCCCATCCTTAACTTTTGCCCTCACACCAGTCCCTGTTACCTTTACATGTGACTAGTATCCCTGGATTGTCTCATTCTGTGTTACCTTTAGATATGTCGCCCTTCATTAAAGATGGGTATTTTGATGAAAACCTTATGGATTTTGGGGTTCGTTTTACCTTGTTAACAGTGAGGACACCACTGGTGGCCGAACCGAGCCCTTGTGTTGGCCTGGTTGCCAGTGGAATCTGCCCAGGCAGCTGTGTCGAATTGTACTAAAGTCTGTGGTGTTTGAAGGATGCACTGTTGTTCTAGGCTGCTGACTTCAGTCACCTGGGGACCAGTGCTGCAGCTGGACATGGTGTTGTGGCGCGCGTGAAAGCAGCATATGTATAGCCAAGCAAAGACTTAATCTTCTCTTATCCACTTAGGAATAGAGTTCACATGTTGAGTTTGAGGAACACCTCACCAACTCTGTCGGTCTCGTGCTTTTTATATGATATTTTTACTGTACTTTTAAGGTTAAAGGTGAACTATTATAGAGCAACTAGTAACTCTGTGTCAGTTGCTCACATCAGTGCCAGCACCACTGCTACCATCATCACCACCACTAGTGTCATCACAACTACCAGCACAAGCATCACCACAAGCCCCACTAGCACCGGCTGAAGCACCACCTCCACATCAGGAACATCACAACCACACCAGAAGTATCATAAGGGCGGTGCCTGGGGGGTTAGGGGGTTATGGCTAGAGGGAGGGGTAGTTTCCAGAGTGCGTTTTCTAATAAATTTATTCAATGGTCGAGGAAAATGGTGTTTAAGGATGGAGCAAGTATAAGGAATGGGAGCAGCAGTGGATCTTTGTAGGGCAGTATTTTGTGGTGTGGGTGATGGTGGTCCTTGTGTTGTGTTGTGGGTGATGGCGGTCCTTGTGTTGTGGGTGATGGTGGTCCTTGTGTTGTGTTGTGGGTGATGGTGGTCCTTGTGTTGTGGTGTAGGTGGTGGTGGTCCTTGTGTTGTGTTGTGGGTGATGGTGGTCCTTGTGTTGTGGGTGATGGTGGTCCTTGTGTTGTGTTGTGGGTGATGGTGGTCCTTGTGTTGTGTTGTGGGTGATGGTGGTCCTTGTGTTGTGTTGTGGGTGATGGTGGTCCTTGTGTTGTATTGTGGGTGATGGTGGTCCTTGTGTTGTAGTGTTGGTGGTGGTGGTCTTTGTGTTGCGGTGTGGGTGGTGATGGTTCTTGTGTCGTGGTGTAGGTGGTGTTGGTGGTCCTTGTGTCGTGGTGTGGGTAGTGTCGTGGTGACGATGGTCCTTGTGTCGTGGTTGGTGGTGGTGGTAGTGATGATGGTCCTTGTGTCGTGGTGTGGGTGCTATCGTGGTGGTGGTGGTCCTCGTGCCGTGGTGGGGGTGGTAGTGGTAGTGGTCTTTGTGTCGTGATGTGGTTATTGGTCTTCACTTACACACCCTGACCACCTATTTAACGTTACCCATCGGTATCTACGAAGAAGGATTTGTACAGTCGTGGGGCTCCATGGCTTATCTTTTTATCTCGTTTCTCTTTCATTTGCTTATAGGTACTGAAACATGTAATGTCTGTCCCATTACTTACTCTTCTTTGACTTTGTTCCACGAGTCAACAACTTTCCTGCAGATATCTTGCCTAACTTTCAGCCGCGTTCTCATGTCTTGGACATCCTTCTGGCATCCAGGAGCCATTGAATTTAAATCTGTCATGACCTCTATCGTGGCCTTTGTCGTGGCCTGTTGGTAATGTGTATGTAGGTGCCGTCTCTACGCTTACTCCTCTTTCTTGTGAGTTGGGTAGATTGAAGGCTTCCCTCCTCTCCTTGTAGTTCACTTTACTCAGGTCTGTTACCATTCTGATGTGATTCCCGTGAATCCTGGCTTTCGATACATGAATTTATTCCCTTTAGTTTATCTTCACTTTCGTCAGTGTAATCCAGTGGCCTCTCAGTTTTTCCTTGAACCAAAGAACCTTCCCTTTGATAGCTTTTGTTACTTTCATGGCTCATGTATATTACCGACTACGTTATCCTCGGCAAACGTGTTGAAAGTCTCCCCTGACGTCGTCTTTCCTCTTACCTTCAGCTATTCTGTACCTCTGAGGGTGCTTGTCCCCAGTGTCGCCTTCAACGACCTTCTCGCCTTCAGACTTGGGACACTACCTTCCTTGTAAGATAATCTTCTCAACTCTGATCTTGTCCATATCGTCATGTTTGTCATGCCTGAGTTTCTCGGATGTTTCATTCCCTTCCTTTACCTTCAGTATTTTTCACCCACATTCTTTCCTCTTTACTTCTTTCATTACTTTAGAGCTTGATGATCTTAACTCATCTCTGAGCTTAGTTTTCTCATCTTGCGTATCGTTGCATCATTTGCTTCCTTGTGACTTGCCTCATCTCAAGTTGCCCATCCTTACTTGGTTCTGAGCTCTTTATGTCCCCTTCTTCAATAACGTGAGACAGGCATCTCACGCCCGTGGCCTTTATCCTGGTTGAACACAGCCACTGCACTTGTTCCACAGGCCCTACGGCTGTGTAGCACTGACCCGAGACCTATTCGTTTCTTTGACTCGCTCAGGCCAGTCATGATCTTCCATTGCTTTGTTTTCCAAGAGTCTTTCATTGGTATAAGGTTGTTAACTGATTTTTTGCTTGCAGTTGACTGAACTCCGAGGATTTTTCGTCACGCTGACCCAGGTTTTACAGTTTTACTCACACATCCCTAGTGACATCTGGTATCTCGCGTCGATTCAGAGTGTCCAGTGAAGAAGATTTTGAGCGATCGGGGCCTGAACATGCAGGAGGGTGAAAGACGTGCAAGGAATAGAGTGAATTGGAACGATGTGATATGGCGGGGTCGAAGTGCTGTCAATGGATTGAACCAGGGCATTTGAAGCGTCTGGGGTAAACCATGGAAAGTTTTTTGGGGCCTGGATGTGGAAAGGGAGCTGTGGCTTCGATGCATTATACATGACAGCTAGAGACTGAGTGTGAACGAATATGGCCTTTGTTGTATTTTCCTAGCGCTACTTCGCGTGCGTGCGGGGGGAGGGGGTTGTCATTTCATGTGTTGCTGGGTGGCGACGGGAATGAATAAAGGGAGCAAGTATGAAATATATATATATATATATATATATATATATATATATATATATATATATATATATATATATATAATCAGACAAACCTCCAACAACCAGGTTCGAACCCGGGACCCCTGCTTGGCAGGCAGAAACGTTACAGCTGGACTACGATTGCGGTAGCACTCCCGCCTTCTACGCGGGGGTCCCGGGTTCGAGCCTGGCTGTTGAGAGTTTGTGTTATATGGAAGTGCGCGTTCATAGGCACTATATTCGTATTCACAAGTTGTCCTCAACCTTTTATTCTCTCTGAAATATTTTAGTAAGTTAATATAGCTGTCCCTGATGAAAATGTAATGGTTTATACGCCCAGTTCTCGCTCACAACCGAGCCACATATATGCTTGGTTCACTTACGACTATCACCATATTCAGATGAAAAGGTTCGCCTCCAGTACTGAGTTAGTTTATAGATAACTTATCTAGGTTTCCAGTGGTGCTGCAGACCTGTAGCCAGAGTCACTCACCGGGACAAACCCCCCGTATTCATCTCCATGTACAGAAGACCAGCCTTCTCCCCGCTCAGACTTGTCTGGTCACCCAGTTCGAATCTGGGTTTTTTTTTTTTTGTTTTGTTTTAACTTGGTATTCACTTTACACATTCCGCTTTTAATTTGTCTTTATTAATCATATACCTGTTACGTTTTCTGATGTTCCCGTCGTGCTGTCACTCGTGTCCTGTTGCCAAACTTGCGCTCAGGGCAGCAGTAAACGCGCACAGACAAATTAAACCCGCTTCCCACATACACAGCTTCAGCCTGGAAATCCTCCCACATTGAATCCTGATTCTTAGAATTTTATTTCCGATATCCATTTAATAGACTCGATCAGCACAACGTCATCTTTCACTGCCCCCACGACTGGCATCGGCCCACACACTGAGTCGTGGTGTGGGTGGATGTCCTTGTTGTGTGGTGTAGGTGGTGATGGTCCTTGTGTCGTGGTGTGGGTGGGGGTTTTTGTGTCGTGCTGGAGAGGGGGTTGGTGGTGGTCCTTGTGTCGTGGTGTGTGGGTGGTGGTGGTGGTCCGTGTGTCTTGCTGTGGTGGTTGGTGGAGATCCTTGTGTTGTGGTGTGGGTGGTGGTGGTGGTGTTAACCCTAGTATTTGCCTTGCTTGTATTCATCTACATAATTTGCATAGTGCGGGGAGATAATTCTCCTCTCGTAGGGCTCCGTCTCCTGAACTATCTGTAGATCAGCTAGTCATCCAGTCCTTTATAAGCTGCCGACAGTGACCGTCTGCCTGCTCAGTCCACTCCAGCCATCCTCCACACTTTCAATACTTCATCACATCCTCGCAAACCAACTTCCTGTTGTGGTTACTCAGGTACTACAGTCATGACATACCCTTCACAGTCATTGGCGACGAAAGTTGATATCTGGTGCCCCACTCATCTCACTCTCTCTCTCTCTCTCTCTCTCTCTCTCTCTCTCTCTCTCTCTCTCTCTCTCTCTCTCTCTCTCTCTCTCTCTCCCCCCCCCTCTTCTCTTCTCCCCTGGCAGAGCTTTGTAGTCCTCATCCTCTCATTATAGCTTGGTCCTCTTCATCCTTTTAATTGTGTTGTGGTGTGTAGTGGGTCCTGTTGCAGGTGATATACCCCCTCACATCTCTCACTGTCGTGGTGTTGATTTTTTCTCTAACGTCACAGCGAAGGTTTGATCGTAGCGTCATTATAACTGAATTAGCCTGAGGTTGTGATAATCTCCGTTTGTTAATGATTATTTCATTATTAGAAGAAAAAAATGTGTACAGATAACATTGAATGTTGCATGTGACTATTAGAATGACGTTCTACCAATCACGTTTTTGTATGAGGATATAGAACATGGATGTATCTATGGTTCGAAAGTTTTGTGGCAACCATGGATAGATGGCTGTGGAAGACCACTTCTCGTTAAAACATGGGAATGCCACGACTCGTAGACTGCAGAAAAGATGTGAAGATGAACTATGAATGGAAATCTGTTTTCATGGCAGCTGCATCTCTTCCTTGTTTGCATCTTTTCAGGCTGATTATTCCTGCTTATATTTCTATGGTTATGGATATGTTTGAGAGTACACTTGTCCCAGCGTTGTTGCATGGATGCGAGCATGTGAGGAGGAAGGTAGAAGTGTTGGAAATGAAATGTTTGAGGACAGTATGTGGTGTGAGGTGGTTTGGCCGAATAATTAATAGAATGGTAATGAAAATGAGTGTGGTTGAGAGAGCTGAAGAGGATGTGTTGAAGTGGTTTGGACATAAGGAAAAAATGAGTGAAGAAAGGTTTACAAAGAGGATATATGTGGCGGAAGTAAAGGAGAAGCGTTAGACTAAATTGGAGACTGAGGCATAGAATCGGAAAGATTTTGAGTGGCTGGGACCTGGACATGCAGGAGGGTGAAAGGCGTTCATGGGATAGAGTGAACTGGAACGATGTGGTGTACAGGGGTCGACATGCTGTTAATAGACTGAACCAGGGCATGTGGAGTGGCCTAGGGAAACCATGGAAAGGTCTTTGAGGACTGATTGCGGATTAGGAGCTGTGGTTTCGGTGCATTGCACTTGACAGCAAGAGAATGAATGTGTGCGAATGCGGCCTTTCTTCGTCTGTTCCTGGCACTAGTTCGCAAACGCGAGAAACGGCGATCAAGTATGAAAAAGAAAATACGGATAAGTAATACGTCCGAGTAATATATTGAGAAAGTTTGGGTGCTTGTGGCTGTCTGTATCCCTGACAGGTTCAGAACATCACCAGTTGAATGTGAGACCCTAGCTACCTCACCACAGACATCTCGTAATCTGCGTCACAGTACAGAAATATTTCGCCACCATAAGACGCAGAGTTGGTGATAAATCCGTGTTGCTGGAGCGAGGAATTGGAGTTTAGCGTCGGTCGGAGGCGATGAAACTTATAGGAACTCTCTCTCTCTCTCTCTCTCTCTCTCTCTCTCTCTCTCTCTCTCTCTCTCTCTCTCTCTCTCTCTCTCTCTCTCTCTCTCTCTCTCTCTCACACACACATAATCAAGACTTGCTGGCAGTTGTGTTAAGTGAGAAGTTCGTCAAGATCCGCGGTGTGGAGGTCGAGAGGTACTCGTCTCTGCCAATGAGGTCTCAAGAGTTCACAGAGGAGGAGTGTTGTGTTGTTGAGAACAAGAGGCAAGACGTCTGCCTCCATCCACCGTGGGACGGTGATGTTCAGCTATTGTATGCACAGTTCTCCCTCCAGACATTAAGCAGCTTCAGCGTCCCCCTCTCATCTGGGGATATTACCGTCATTTCCTTATACCAAGTTTTACCACTTTACCTGCCCTGGATTTTCCGCGGCGAATTCGTCACTGGGGTGATTTTCATATTCAGGGTCGTTTCCATCCCTGCATGCCGGATTATAGAGCGTCTACACATGGTGTCCTGGGCGTCCAGGGGAGGGTAGTGCTGTGGATGGGAGGTCCCTCCCTCCTGCTGTACTGCTACAGAGCTCAGGAGCAGGGGTCCGTGCTTGGGGTGAACTGGAACTGCGACAGATGATGGTGTTTCAAGCGAGGCCGGAGGGAGGGTTAGGTAGGGCTGGTACCTGGGGAGGAGGGGGTGGGTTTGGATCGAGACTGGGGCCTGAGGCAGGGCCAGTGCCTGGGGAGGAGGGGAGGGAAGGGTGGGGGTTGGATCGAGACTGGGGCCTGAGGCAGGGTCGGTGCCTGGGGTTGGGGTGGGGTGGCCTGGGTCGAGGCTGGCGGCTTGGGGGAGGTAGGGGGGTCTGGGTCAAGGTTAGGGCCTGGGGGAGTGGTGGGGTGGCCTGGGTCGAGGCTGGGGCCTGGGAGGTTGATGGGGGGGCTGGGTCAAGGCTATCAACTAATTACGACTCCAGGTTCTTTTCATCGTCCGCTCTCCAGAGGCAGTGACCCGTGTATGGTCCTTGCAGGGAAAGTTAGAACTCTCTCTCTCTCTCTCTCTCTCTCTCTCTATCTATCTATCTATCTATCTATCCCTGCTCCGTTTTTCTTTTAAGACTTCGTTTCTCCTCTTGTTACTCGTATACAAGCATCATTCTTCTATGAAGTCCGCCCTGCTTGTCGCCACGATACATCACTCTGTCCTGACCTTAGACACCGTTCTTTAAGCGGTAAGTACGCAGAGATAACAAGCAATCATTACTTGGCAACAGTTTAAGAAGTAAACCTTTCACGGTAGACGGCCATGCAACTGGTGATTAAATCAAGGACAAATTATCCTCTCCTCACCAGAGGGAGCCTGGCTCTCGCGGGGGCCGGGTGGGGATAACAAGCCCAACCTCCCAGACCCAGTGCTTAGGTCCCTCACCATCGGCGGGCCGCCCTAGAGCAAAGGGCCCACACCTCCTGAGTTGTAGGCAGGTTTAATCTCAAACAACAACCTCTCCACACCTTGATGAACCCGATGCAAAGTGTTGGAGGCACTCCTGCATGACTCCGGTAGTGACTGGCTGATCCCCAAGACACGCGTATCAGAGTTAAGTTCATTAGTAGCAGTTATAACTGGACTTTAGGGCAAATATTGCGACTATGTTTGGAATCTGATTCACATGATGTGTTTGGACGTGTCTAACTTTACTTCATCTCGCCTGTTTGTGTATCTCTCTAACTTGAAGCGTTTGATCGAGGACGGACCGACACTCCTGGACGGAAGCAAGGGGCTGTGTTGCACTTATGGTACTGCCCTACACAGTGGTACATTATGTCAGGTATATTAAAGCAATCAAAGGATTACGTGGGATCTTCACCTCTGTGTTGCTATCTGTCCCTCTCCTAAGACATGTATTCTATTTAATCTTCTTGTCCCTCCGCAGACGGAGTTCTGCTCCCATCTGCTTCCTCCCATCTCCCACCAATCGGAGTGGCGCCCCATCTCCCCTTCCCATCTCTCATCAACTTGAGTGTTGTCCCATCTAACCTTCCCATCCTTCGCCAGCTAGAGTGAAGCCCCCGTCTGCTCTCTCATACCTTACTATACAGTGTTACCCCATCTTCCTTTCCCATCCCAGTCAAAGTGGTGCCCCGCTGTGCCCCTGTCGTACCTCAACCAGAGTGGTACCCACATCTATCCCTCTCGTTCCTCCTCAGCCAAGTAGTACCTCCATCTGCTTCCCCCTTTCCTCAGCAGTCACGGAAGTGCCCCACCATCCCCCTTGATAACCAGAGTGTACCTCCTCTTCCCTGTCCGCCCTTTCCCCGGCCAAAGTGGTGCCCCATTTGTCCTTCCTCAGCCAGAGTTGAGTCGTTATCTTTTGCTCCGTCTGGCCTCCGACAGCAGATTGCAGCGTGTTTGTGGACGGACGCACGGGTCCTCTGACACCCACCCCTCACCTGTGCCATCCAACCTTCACCTGTGACACCTAACCCTCACCTGTGACACCCCAGCCCTCACCTGTGACACCCAGCCCTCACTTGTGCCACCCAACCCTCACCTGTGACCCCCAACCCTCACCTGTGACACCCCACCCTCACCTGTGCCACCCAACCCTCACCTGTAACCCCCAACCCTCACCTGTGACACCCAGCCCTCACCTGTGCCCCCCAACCCTCACCTGTGACACCCCAGCCCTCACCTGTGACACCCAACCCTCACCTGTGACACCCAACCCTCACCTGTGACACCCAACCCTCACCTGTGCCACCCAACCCTCACCTGTGCTACCCAGCCCTCACCTGTGACACCCCACCCTCACCTGTGCCACCCAACCCTCACCTGTGACACCCAACCATCAGCTCTCCTCACACTGCTCATTCATCTCCAGTTCTTTTCATCTTGCGCCAGCTCCTTCAGGAGTCAGTCCACTTACCACCAGATCAGTCCTTGGGCCCTCAAGTTGATACTTGGTGGGGAAACATGTATTTCTACATATTTCGGTTCCCCGTCTGGTTGCAGCCCCCATGTTTGCCCCGTCCTGACCGTAACGTCGTGTACAGACCTACCTTCTCTCAGGTCCCTAGTACGCCCATGTCCCCCTCACCATTGTGTTGGTGCTGCCATCCCATAACATGAGGGTATGAGGGCCAGAAATACCTGGAGGGCAGAGAAAAAACTAAATCGAAAGTCTATCACTAGGATGGGGATCACTGGGATGGTGGGGATCACGTCAGTGGACTATCCTCGCCAGGCGCGTCCCATTTATCCTGAAGTGTTTGGGAAAATTTTCACCGTCGCGTCGAGGGATTGTTATCTGCAGGAAGTTTGTGTTCCATTTAGTGATCAAGTGACCCCAGGCTCATACCTCTCACCTCCGAACTGGATGTGATGTTTCGAAGCACTGTGAGACATCCTTCACATGAGGCGCTGTGAGACATCCTTCACATGAAGCACTGTGAGACATCCTTCACATGAAGCGTTGTGAGACATCCTTCGCATGGAGCGCTGTGAGACATCCTTCACATGAAGCGCTGAGAGACATCCTTCACATGAAGCGTTGTGAGACATCCTTCACATGAAGCGCTGTGAGACATCCTTTACATGAAGCGCTAAGACATCCTTCACATGAAGCACTGAGACATCCTTCACATGAAGCACTGAAACATCCTTCACATGAAGCACTGTGAGACATCCTTCACATGAAGCGCTGAGACATCCTTCACATGAAGCACTGAGACAACCTTCACATGAAGCACTGAGACATTTTTCACATGAAGCGCTGAGACATCCTTCACATGAAGCACTGTGAGACATCCTTCACATGAAGCACTGTGAGATATCCTTCACATGAAGTGCTGTGAGACATCCTTTACATGAAGTGCTGAGACATCCTTCACATGAAGCACTGTGAGACATCCTTCGCATGAAGCACTGTGAGACATCCTTCATATGAAGCGCTGAGACATCCTTCACATGAAGCACTGTGAGCCATCCTTCACATGAAGCACTGAGACATCCTTCACATGAATCGCTGAGACATCCTTTACATGAAGCGCTAAGACATCCTTCACATGAAGCACTGTGAGACATCCTTCACATGAAGCACTGAGACATCCTTCACATGAAGCACTGAGACATCCATCACATGAAGCACTGTGAGACATCCTTCACATGAAGCGCTGAGACATCCTTCACATGAAGCACCGCGAGACATTCTTCACATGAAGCGCTGTGAGACATCCTTCACATGAAGCACTGTGAGACATCCTTCACATGAAGCGCTGTGAAACATCCTTCATGAAGCACTGTGAGACATCCTTCACATGAGCACTGTGAGACATCCTTCACATAAAGCACTGTGAGACATCCTTCACATGAAGCGCTGACATCCTTCACATGAAGCAATGTGAAACATCCTTCACATGAAGCACTGTGAGACATCCTTCACATAAAGCACTGAGACATCTTTCACATGAAGCACTGTGGGACATCCTTCACATGAAGCGCTGAGACATCCTTCACATGAAGCGCTGTGAGACATCCTTCACATGAAGCACTGAGACATCCTTCACATAAAGCACTGTGAGACATCCTTCACATGAAGCACTGGGAGACATCCTTCACATGAAACGCTGTGAGACATCCTTCACATGAAGTGCTGTGAGACATCCTTCACATGACGCGCTGTGAGACATCCTTCACATGAAGGTCTGAGACATCCTTCACATGAAGCGCTGTGAGACATCCTTCACATGAAGCGCTGTAAGACATTCTTCACATGAAGCACTGTGAGACATCCTTCACATGAAGCGCTGAGATATCCTTCACATGAAGCGCTGTGAGACATCCTTCACATGAAGCGCTGTGAGACATCCTTCACATGAAGCACTGTGAGACATCCTTCACATGAAGTGTTGTGAGACATCCTTCACATGAAGCACTGTGAGACATCCTTCACATGAAGCACTGTGAAACATCCTTCACATAAAGCACTGAGACATCCTTCACATGAAGCACTGGGAGACATCCTTCACATGAAACGCTGTGAGACATCCTTCACATGAAGTGCTGTGAGACATCCTTCACATGAAGCGTTGTGAGACATCCTTCACATGAAGCGCTGTAAGACATTCTTCACATGAAGCACTGTGAGACATCCCTCACATGAAGCGCTGAGATATCCTTCACATGAAGCGCTGTGAGACATCCTTCACATGAAGCACTGTGAGACATCCTTCACATGAAGCGCTGTGAGACGTCCTTCACATGAAGTGTTGTGAGACATCCTTCACATGAAGCGCTGTGAGACATCCATCGCATGAAGCACTGTGAGACATCCTTCACATGAAGCACTGAGACATCCTTCACATGAAGCACTGTGAGGCATCCTTCACATGAAGCGCTGTGATACATCCTTCACATGAAGCACTGTGAGACATCCTTCACATGAAGCACTGTGAGACATCCTTCACATGAAGTGCTGCGAGACATCCTTCACATGAAGCGCTGTGAGACATCCTTCACATGAAGCGCTGTGAGACATCCTTCACATGAAGCGCTGTGAGGCATCCTGCACATGAAGCGCTGTGAGCCATCCTTCACATGAAGCACTGAGACATCCGTCACATTAAGCACTGAGACATCCTTCACATGAAGCGCTGTGATACATCCTTCACATGAAGCACTGTGAGACATCCTTCGCATGAAGTGTTGTGAGACATTCTTCACATGAAGCGCTGTGAGACATCCTTCACATGAAGCACTGAGACATCCTTCACATGGAGCACTGTGAGACATCCTTCACATTAAGCACTGAGACATCCTTCACATGAAGCACTGTGAGGCATGCTTCACATGAAGCACTGTGAGACATCCTTTACATTACGAAAAACTATTTCTTCTCCGAGTCTATTGCCTCTCTTTCCATTCTGAAGTCTCTGGTGTATCAATTTCATGTACTGAATTTTTCGGAAATATGATCAGTGTTGGCAGTAATGCCTCTCTTGTCCTGATGAGATCTTTGGCGAGCAGGAGCTGCTGGACGACACAGGTGTGAGAGGTCTGGACACACGAGCCAGCTGGACCTGCTGGACGGCATAGGTGTGAGTGGGATGGACACATAAGCCAGCAGGAGCTGAGACACATGCTGGACGACACAGGTGTGAGGGGCTGGACACACGAGGCAAAAGAAGCTGATGTACCTGCTGAACAAACGTAGGTGTGAGGGGCTGGATGCATGAGAGAGCAGGAGCTGCTGCAAGGACCGCTCGCCACAGATGTGACGGGCTGTATTAGACCTGCTTGACGAACAGATATGAGGAACTGGGCACATAAGCCAGCAGGAGCTGCTGTTTCACACAGGGGTAAGAGCAAGGACACATGAGGCAGCAGGTCAACACTCATTAATTATGAGCGTCTGCTGCAGCTGTAGGTCGGCACAGGTGTTCGAGCCCCTCGCCTCATGAGTGTAGCGCCATCATCCCCACCAGGGAGGCAGCTCTGCACACCCCAGCCACGGAGGAACGACACACCACCGCTCGTGCTGCATCAACGTAACGAGCTCGTTGGGTTGCTTCCTGGACATGCTTGGTGGCGGTGATTAAATCTAACCTTGTGATCAGTGACGCTTTTAAGGTTGTGGATTGACTCATGAACTGGTATATGTTGACAATTCTTTTGATTATGAAAGGATCTAATTGGTATATGCTTAGACTGATGTTGAGATTATTATGAAAGCTCTCTGTAATAACGCGAGATTCTTTGATATTTCTATGAACAGTTGAATGACAAGTACGTACAACTTTCTGAGCGCTTTTTCAATCAGCATGGTGGCTGAAGCCTTGCATATGCAGGAATAAAGCACTTTCATTCTTGTCCAACGCGAACACTATACTGATCCTGCTGTATTCATAGATTCAGTTATTTTCCACTTTATTGCAATCCTTACATGGTATCTAGTAAACACAACCATTTGAATTTTCAGGCGAATTTTTTATGAGCAGGTTTCTCACTGTATTACTTTTCCTACATGCACTAATGATATCAGATTCCTTAAGTAGTTAGGGTAGTCTGAGGAATTTATATTACGTTAGTACTGGGTAGTTTTTATTGCTTCAAGATTCATTAACTTTCGAGTTGAAAAATACCTTCCCGGCACTATGCAGAGTTATGTCAACCATGGTCTTGGGATACTTTCAGGACGACGCAGGTTCATAAAGTTTGTTGATCTCAATATCCAAAAAATTCTGGTCTGAAAATGCGCTACGCACGAGTACGTAACATTGAGGTGAACACGGATCATTTTACGTCGTCATCGTAAAGTGCACGAGCATCAGTGATCACCTGCTTCTCGTACTTCACTCTCATTTTCACCCACGTCAGTTTGGGCCTCACCTTAGCCTTTACACACAACCTCGGCCCTCTCATAAGACCCAGACCTTCTCACAAGATATCGAAATTCCCACAAAGTTCCCAACCTTCTCACAAGACCCAGTTGGTCTCGCGGGATCTTAGCCTTTTTTAAGGAGACCCCATTCTTCTTATCAGACCCCGACCGTTTCACAAGACCCCGGCCTTATCACAATGTCTTGGACTTCTCACAAGAACCCATCTCTCTCCCAAGACCCCAGTCATCTCAAAATTACCCGACTGTTTCACAAGACCTTGGTCCTGTCACATGACCCCAGCCCTCTCTAGGTCCAGGCCCTTTTCATAAGACCCCCGCCCTTCTCAGAAGACCCTGGCCTTCTTCTTGGGCCACGACTTTCTCATAAAACAACATCTTTCTCAAAAAAAAAAAGGTAAAAGACCTTCATTTTCATAAAACTTCGCTCCACTCACAATTCTCCTTTCTCTTCAGATTCTGGACGTCCCTCAAATTTTCCTTCTTTCTCCCGCAGAATGCGTCAGTGGCACCTGGTACCTGTTGTTACTGTGGTAAATGGGTTCCCTCTGGAGGAGGAGGAGGAGGAGGAGAGGGGAAGCCCCACAACCCAGCCGGCTGGGAATTATCAGTCACCCGAGGCAGCGGTGCTGTTGCCTCTTGCATATAAGTGAACGTAGCAGCAGCAGCTCGGGGGAGGCTTTCTCACTCTGCCTTTAATTATTGTAGATCCACATCTGACGCATTGCTTTTATTATATAAGTCCTGGTGACGCTTGACACGTGGATACAGTTTTGTTACACCACGGGTTACTATCGTTACCACGTACGGTCCTTGTAGACCACCTCACAAACATGTACTGCAGCGTGGCACCACAGGGTACCAACACGTAACGCGTACGGTCGTGTGACGCCACAAGTCACCAACACTTACGGCATGTCGTAACATTAACACGAACGGGAGTGTGACACCAGAAGTCACGAACACATAAGACGTGTGACACCACAAGATATCAATAGTAACACGTGCTCTTATTTGACACAGCGAATCATGGTGTTGAACACATCATGTGACACCACAAGCTACCAACACTAATACGTACACGCGAGTGACGCCACCAATCACCAACTCTTAACATATGGTCATGATCATACGACCTCTGACCCTCATCCTCATGCAGTATCATGTCCCAGTACTCGAAAAACAGCATCACTACCTCTCAACACCTCCAGTACAACATATACTGAGGACTAAGCTGGTATTTACCCAAGTAAGAACAGGCTTATCAACACAAAGTCAGCTGTCAGACAGGTCGGGTGAGGCAGCTGCAGCTGCTGGGTCAGCAGCTGCTGCTCCAGGGAACCTGAGAACTTAGGTCTGACGTCAGAGGACTTATAATAAAGAAAAAACGCCTTGCCTTTCTAAGGGAAACATTAACGTTTTCTTTTCAACGCCAGATGTGTTAATGTTGAGCTAATGACAGACGCTTAATTACAAACGCTTGGACGTTATAGCGACGACCTAGACCAGATAGACACGACATATAATCATCCACGAGGAGAGCCTCCAACACCAGGATGAAGTACATGTGGAGGACAGATAACAGGAGACATGAACAAACTACCATCATTGACTTCGATCTGTTATGTAACCTTACGGGTAACTGACGAATAGATTTAATCGATGTCTACTTTGTAAGTCGATAGATCCGAGACCCAGTGAGATGTGATGATAAATTCAGATAGATTAAGTTCCCCAAATAGAGATCTAATGCATTTCTCAGAGGAAGGTGACAAGTTCGATAATTGATCCCAGTATTTTTCGATTCACTCAAACCTTCTGTTTTACGATTTTAAAGACAACAACGCGATGATGATTAGCAAACTCTGATGAACTACGCCAGGACACTGGTGATGTTAACTGAAGTTAGTCTCTAGGACGTTGGTTGACTCACTTAACAAGATGTGGATTACCTTCATAATCAAATACTTGCCCTTAACAGACTGTGTCTTTGGGTGAAAGGAGCAGTGAGAGAGATGTGCAAGGTTGGATGGCTAAAGAAATTGATGAATTAATTCAATATGGAATATATATATATATATATATATATATATATATATATATATATATATATATATATATATATATATATTTAACTATTCGCCATTTCCCGCGTTAGCGAGGTAGCGTTAGGAACAGAGGACTGGGCCTTTTTTGGAGTATCCTCACCTGGCCCCCTCTGTTCCTTCTTTTGGAAAATTGAAAAAAAAAAACGAGAGGGGAGGATTTCCAGCCCCCCGCTCCCTCCCCTTTTAGTCGCCATCTATATATATATATATATATATATATATATATATATATATATATATATATATATACAGGCGAAATATACTTGTCGCAGTCCAAAAGACAACGAAACGTGTATTGTAAGAAGATCAGTATTTCAGATTTAAGCCTCTTCCCCGGTTGACCGCGCTACAGAGAAGGGAGCCTTTTCCAATTACTCATCTCTCTACAATGTCAACACTACTTCCTTCCTGTTCCTTCTCCTCGTTTACCCTGCCGGCTGTTGTGCCGGAGGGAGTGGTGGGTGGGGAGGAGCCTTCAACTTTACGATCATGTCTGTACCACAATTAGAATTAGGACTTCGGGACATTACTACTGTCCTCCAGTCGATAACTTCACCATAGACCATGAGGTCTGCTGTTATATATTCTTTCCATATTCTCTAAACACAGCCTCAACACCTCACAGTACCACAGATACAGCATCATCACCTCCCAGCAGCTATACCTCCCAGCACTACATACACAGCAGCAAACACAGCATCACCACCCACTAGCAGTTACTCCTCCCAGCACTGTAAACACAGCATCACCATCTACCAGCAGTTACTCCTCCCTGCCGTGTAAACACAGCATCAACACCTAACAGCAGTTACTCCTCCCAGCACTGTAAACACAGCATCACCATCTACCAGCAGTTACTCCTCCCAGCACTGTAAACACAGCATCACCACCTACCAGCAGTTACTCCTCCCTGCAGTGTAAACACAGCATCAACACCTACCAGCAGTTACTCCTCCCTGCAGTGTAAACACAGCATCAACACCTACCAGCAGTTACTCCTCCCAGCACTGTAAACACAGCATCACCACCTACCAGCAGTTACTCCTCCCTGCAGTGTAAACACAGCATCAACACCTACCAGCAGTTACTCCTCCCAGCAGTGTAAACACAGCATCACTGCCTCAGAAGAAAAGAACATTTCGACACAGCAACTGTCCACAATAATTTGATTTTCTGGTTGATAGTTTGCTTTGGACTTTTTTCCACAATGAGTCGCCCTTCCATTATCATTTGAATTTTAGATGTAATCAAGGAAGGATAGTTTTACTGCAGCACAGGGGAGAGTTGGTTAATGCTAGTGTATTGGCCATGAAGTAGAGAGGGGTGGTCAATACTTGTACTGTGGTAGGGGAGTGAGGTGGTCAAGGTAAGTGGTGAAGTAGTGGTGATTGCGCTGTGGCAGTGGGTGGATGTAGTCAACACATCTCCTGTGGCTGTGGAAAAAGGTCTCCAATACTTCTGCTGTGGCAGTGGCGAGAGGTGGTCATTACTGGTGGTGGTGGTGGTGGGAGGTGGTCAGTACTGGTGGTGATGTTGATAGGTGGTCAGTACTGGTGGTGACGGTGGGAGGTGGTCAGTACTGGTGGTAATGGTGAGAGGGTATCAGTACTGATGGTGATGGTGGGAGGTGGTCAGTACTGGTGGTGATGGTGGGAGATGGTCAGTACTGGTGGTGATGGTGGGAGGTGGTCAGTACTGATGGTGATGGTGGGAGGTGGTCAGTACTGATGGTGATGGTGGGAGATGGTCAGTACTGATGGTGGTGGTGGGAGGTGGTCAGTACTGGTGGTGATGGTGGGAGGTGGTCAGTACTGATGGTGATGGTGGGAGGTGGTCAGTACTGGTGGTGATGATGGAAAGTGGTCAGTACTGGTGGTGATGGTGGGAGGTGGTCAGTACTGATGGTGATGGTGGGAGGTGGTCAGTACTGATGGTGATGGTGGGAGGTGGTCAGTACTGATGGTGATGGTGGGAGGTGGTCAGTACTGATGGTGATGGTGGGAGGTGGTCAGTACTGGTGGTGATGGTGGGAGGTGGTCAGTACTGATGGTGGTGGTGGGAGGTGGTCAGTACTGATGGTGATGGTGGGAGGTGGTCAGTACTGATGGTGATGATGGGAGATGGTCAGTACTGATGGTGATGGTGGGAGGTGGTCAGTACTGATGGTGATGGTGGGAGGTGGTCAGTACTTGCGGTGTGTCAGTGGCCCTAGGTGGAGCCAGCAACGTAGGG
This sequence comes from Panulirus ornatus, assembly GCF_036320965.1. Lineage (NCBI taxonomy): Eukaryota > Metazoa > Arthropoda > Malacostraca > Decapoda > Palinuridae > Panulirus > Panulirus ornatus. Next base: position 53,618,695 of record NC_092242.1, read on the forward strand.
TCGGGGTTCGCGGTGCCTCTCAGTCTCTGCAAATCGAACAGACTGTGTTTACCGAGGAATTACATCTCTTGGTCGAGATGAATTTTTTACGTAAATGATATAGATTTAAGCTAAGAGCCAGGAAGGTTATCTCAGGAGAGAGTAGCAAAGAGAAAATGACTGATAAGAGAATGGAATATGTGTTTATTTTTCTGACGGGTTGTAAGACCTTCATCTGGGTAGCTACGAATCCCACTGTCTCGTTGATGGGCCAGTATTATGGTCGACCAATCTGTGAGTGTCTGCCGCTCGATGACTTGAGACTTGAGTCGCCCCAGTTGACCAATCACTGGTCTGAAGACGATGGTTCATACTGGCGGGGACCGACTTACCCAGCTGCCCAGCCTGGAGGTCACCTGCTTCCTTTAGCTCCATTTAGCCAATAAGAACGTTCCTCTTTTACCTCGCCTCTCTCTCTCTCTCTCTCTCTCTCTCTCTCTCTCTCTCTCTCTCTCTCTCTCTCTCTCTCTCTCTCTCTCTCTCTCTCTCCACCTAACATTGAAAAACAAGAAAAGCATGTAAGTCCTTTTTTCTTATTTTTCTGCAAAATTCCGATGTGAGTATTTAGTTTCAGAATACACCAGCGCCGTAGTAGTACAGTGATGGGCGAGTGTTAGTTCACAGCGCCATCATTTGCCGGTAGCCGGTACCACAGCCTGAGGCCGCGTTATATTAGTCCTACATGGAATTCCTGGAGCTTCACATCTTAGCCATTCCGTGAATCACTGGCCTGGCTACATTGAATGGGGAGGCGTGCGGCTTTGTTCGGGTGCAATAACAACTGTGGAGGAATTGCACGGTCATTCATTCATTCATCCAAACACAAGAACGGAGAACACTGGAATATCACAGCACTCGCCACCGTGCCGTTCCAAGCAAACCCGGTGTTATCTTGCAGTATCTAATACCTCCATATACACTGGCAAACAGGATAACCAGTTTCCTACAATCCAAAAAGGTGTATAAGTCCACAGTGGTGTTGTATTGACCTCCTCTAGACATATTGGTCCATAGAATCCCTGACAAGTGTCTGCACTTACGACCTCTTGAACCTTTCGCCTACATCTACGAGTAACAGTTAAATCCTGACGCGCAGATGGATGGCTGGTAATTCCTTGGTGAAGGCGAGTGTGAAAGTGTGTGGTGGTTTTCGGAAAAAGAGGATATGACGTGTGGGAGAGAGTCAGTGAGAGCGAGTGAGCTCGGAAGAGAGAGCCTGGGTGCAGAGATTCCAAGAGAGATTGATGATTGAGTGGCTTAGGGTGAGAGCAAATGACACAAGGGGAATGGGTGCGGAGGGGAAGATAATTAGGGAGGCAGTAATTACATGTGTGGATGAAGAGTGTGGGATGCGGAAACTAGGGCATGGGCGTGGGAGAAAGGGTAATAAGAGATGAGATGAGAGAGCTGAATTGCTAGCGAGAAAGAAAAAAAAATAGTAGGTAAATGAACAGTATTTATTGAGAAGGAGTGCGAGTGATCGGGAGGCATGCAGGAGAAACTGGTAAAAGATCAAGAGAAAGGTACAGCTGAAAAAAGAAGGAAATGAGTATTTTTTGTCTTGTCGAAGTTCTAGATCTCGTTGCTGTCGTTGATGAGGATCTGTATGATCTGTTTTGCTTTTGTTTGGAAAATATGCCATTTAAATGCCGTCTTGTATTGTCGGTGTAACATTGTGTTGATGACTCCTACTTTTGTATCGCTGAAGTCGTTAGCTAGTCGTATGTAGACATCGGCCGAGGTCTGATGGTATCATATGTCATTCACAATGACGTGTTGGCATTCAGTTCATGAATGAACTTCACAATGGAGTTATCATCCATAGCTGGAAGCTGTGACACAAGCTTTGACAGCTAGAAAATAAAAGTGAGCGTGAGAAGCCTTTTCTTCGTCTGTTCCTGGTGTTGCTTCGCAGACGTAGGAAACGGCTAACACACACACACACACACACACACACACACACACACACACACACACACACACACATCCCTTCGGTGTTATATGGATGTGAGACGTGGGCCTTATATGTAGGTTTGAAGAACGGGATGAATATGTTGGAAGTGAGGTGTTTAGGCAGGCTGTGTGGTGGTGTGGGGAGGATTTATGGAATAAGAGATTGTGGAGGAGAGATGTGGTAGTAAAGGTAATATATATGAGAGAGCTGAATGGGGTGTTCTGAAATAGTTTGGACATTTAGAGAGGATGAGTGAGGAGGGGATGATATAGAGAGTGCACACATAATAGAAGTGGAGGGAACAAGGAACAGGGGTAAGCCAAGAAAGAGGTAGAAGAATAGTGTGAAAGAAGCTTTGAAGACTCGAGGCCTGAATTTGCAGGAGGATGCGAGGCTTACGAAGGATAGAGCGAATTGGAGCGATATGGTGTACAGGGAACGACGTGTTGTCAATGGGCTAAACGAAAGCATGTGTAGCGATCGTGGAAAACCACGGGAAGGTCTGTGGAGCCTGGTTATGGATATGGGTTTATGGTTTCAGTGCATTACACATTACAGCGAGAGAGTGAATGTGAACGAATTGGGCCATTTATTCTTCTGTTTCTGAAGCTAACGCGGAAATGACAAACACGTATGAAAGAAAAAACAAAAAGAAAGAAAGAGAGGAATGTGTGTGTGTGTGTGTGTGTGTGTTGAAAAGAAAGAATAACGCCGCATTCAGTTCTCTGAAATGAAAAGATGAATTAATCCTTAAACATCTCCACTTCGCTGTCCTGGATTGTTAACCATTTCGCTCAACTATTAACATTAATCCCAGCACACAAAAAGCAAACAGAACTAACAAACACGTTGATGTTAGCAAGAGAGCATCTACAGAATATAATCCGATTAGACTAAAAGGTTTTGGGTTTTACTTTGTTAACCAAATCGAGGATATGGAAAGAAAAATTTAATCTCAGGATCAGATATGTGAGCCTTTTTGCTGAAGGACAACCAGGTGAGTGCGTGGGGGTGGTATTATGGATGAGTGAGTTGTGGTAGGGTTGTGGATGAGTGCGTTGTGGTAGGGTTGTGGATGAGTGCGTTGTGGTGGTGTGGATGAGTGCGTTGTAGTGGGGTTGTGGATTGTGGTGGTGTGGATGAGTGCGTTGTAGTGGGGTTGTGGATGAGTGCGTTGTGGTGGTGTGGATGAGTGCGTTGTAGTAGGGTTGTGGATGAGTGAGTTGTGGAAGGGTTGTGGATGAGTGCGTTATAGTAGGGCTGTGGATGAGTGCGTTGTAGTAGGGTTGTGGATGAGTGCGTTGTGGTAAGGTTGTGGATGAGTTCGTTTACAATGAATGTTAGGGTGTGTTATGCATAAGAGTGCTCTGGATGAGTATGTGATGGTAAAGTGTGTTGTAGCTGAATATGCTGTGGATGTATGTATGCATACGAGTGTGTTATAGTTGTGTTTTTGATGAGTTATAGTGGATGCGTGTGTTATTTTTTGTGTGTTGTGGTGAGTTTGTTTCTGAGGTTGTGTTGCTGTGGTGTTGTGGATGGATGTGTTGTTGTAGATGAATATATTGTGGAAGAGAGAACTGTCTATGTATTGTAGTTGACTGTGTTAAGGTTGTTTGATGTAGATGGAGTGTTGTGGACGAGTGCGTTTTGGTTAGGTGTGTTGTAGATAAGTGTGTGTGTGTGTTGGCGAGGATGTGTTGCAGGTCATTATTTAATGAATGAATGTCTTGCAGATGTGTGCAATATATGGATATACAGCACTATTTTGTAAGAATGTATTCATCGTAAGAAGTATTAAACATACGTCTTTTTCTGATCATTGCTTACTCCGGAAGCGAATAAATATATATATATATATATATACACTGCTTCTTAAAAACTAATAGATATTTAACATGAACAAGCTTTCTCTTGTTTTTCTTGTTTTCAGTTTTTCTCATTACTCGTTTTTCTTAATCAGGTAAAGTGTGAATCAAATATCCCGTTTTCATTTTCACTTTATTCTCTATATAGACAGAACGCTTCGGGCATATAGATACTGCTGTCTTCAGTCACATTGCTTGAAAAGGATACAACAAAGTGGTCCTTGCTTGCGTATGTAGGATGACATTTTTTTTTAACCTGCCTGAGTTAAGTCAATACACAGACCGAAAAGTCTCGATTCTGACGATAGAAAGCTGGCAAGCGTCGATGTTAAAGCTTTATTTACCACCCTGGTGGTACGAGGGGTCGTAACAAGCAGATAGAAGAGCTGGGGATAAGGCCGAGGATGAGGAACTGCAAGTATCCACAACACAACGCATAAAACTCGGGTCTGTGTGTGTCAGCCCTGGGGCATTGCCGCTCAGCGAGGGAGAGAGTATAGACAGCACAGGGGCCTGACCGTGCCTGCCTCCCACCCCTTAGTTTTACCATGGGCTACCTGCATATGTAGTCACTGAGGAGAGCCATAGTCGAATCATGGACAGGGGTGTCATGTGGTACAGGTATGGTGATGACGTAGTAACGATAGTTCCCAAAGGAAACAAACATAAATAATTATTTAAGAATGTTGAACAGTGTGAAGAAAGATACACAGGTTGCAGTAAATAGGGAAGAGAATGGAACACTGACGTCTTTTCATACGGTGAGAATCGAGGTCTTTCCACATTTCAGTAGAGAGCTGAATAGCCTTAGAAGCTCCAGTGCTTGGCTTATAAGCCTAGATTTTATAATAGAATCCAATTCAATCCAGATTACAGTATCCATTGGAGACGGCCCTCGTATACATAGGAAAAGTTAACCAGACAAGTAAGGCATCAAATGATGGGCTCGAGTGGCCACGGACGAGGCGGATAGTGGAATGTCTGTAGGGGTGGTGTTGGATGAGGGGGACGCCCTGTGGGATGAGGCATGATGTATGGATATATAGACCTCGTCTAGCTGTATCTTGCTCAGTCTTCCAGGTGTGGGCCTCTGCACTAGCCGAAATGTTAGAGAAATAACGTTGAAAAGCTCCCATCCGTATTTGCTTTCCATCTGTCTATATATATATGTATATATATATATATATATATATATATATATATATATATATATATATATATATATATATATATATATATATTGCTTTGTCGCTGTTTCCCGCTTTAGCGAGGTAGCGCAAGGAAACAGACGAAAGAATGGCCCAACCCACCCACATACACATGTTTGTACATGCACGTCCACACACGCAATTACACATACCTATACATCTCAATGTATACATATGTATACACACACAGGCATATACATATATACACGTGTGCATGATTCATACTGTCTGCCCTTATTCATTCCCATCGCCACCCCGCCACACATGAAATAACAACCCCCTCCCCTTACATGTGCGCGAGGTAGCACTAGGAAAAGACAACAAAGGCCACATTCGTCCACACTCAGTCTCTTGCTGTCATGTATAATGCATTGAAACCACAGCTTCCATTCCACATCCAGCCCCCACAAAACTTTCCATGGTTTACCTCAGACGCTTCACATGCCCTGGTTCAATCCATTGACAGCACGTCGACCCCGGATACCACATCGTTCCAATTCACTCTGTTCCTTGCACACCTTTCACCCTCCTGCATGTTCAGGCCCCGATCACTCAAAGTCTTTTTCACTCCATCTTTCCACCTCCAATTTGGTCTCCCACTTCTCCTCGTTCCCTCCACCTCTGACACATATATCCTCTCGGTCAATATTTCCTCCCTCATTCTCTCCATGTGACCAAACCATTTCAAAACACCCTCTTCTGCTCTCTCAGCCATACCCTTTTGATTACCACACATCTCTCTTACCCTATTATTACTCACTCGATCAAACCACCTCACACCACACATTGTCCTCAAGCATCTCATTTCCAGCACATCCACCCCTCTTCGCACAACTCTATCTATGGCCCACGCCTCGCAACCATATAACATTGTTGGAACCACTATCCCTTCAAACATACCCATTTTTGCTTTCCGAGATAATGTTCTCGACTTTCACACATTCTTCAACGCTCCCAGAACTTTCGCCCCCTCCCCCACCCTATGATTCACTTCAGCTTCTATGGTTCCATCCGCTGCCAAATCCACTCCCAGATATCTAAAACACTTCACTTCCTCCAGTTTTTCTCCATTCAAACTTACCTCCCAGTTGACTTGTCCCTCAACCCTACTGTACCTAATAACCTTGCTCTTATTCACATTTACTCTCAGCTTTCTTCTTTTACACACTTTACCAAACTCAGTCACCAGCTTCTGCAGTTTCTCACACGAATCAGCCACCAGCGTTGTATCATCAGCGAGCAACAACTGACTCACTTCCCAAGCTCTCTCATCCACAAGAGACTGCATACTTGCCCCTCTTTCCAAAACTCTTGCATTCACCTCCCTAACAACCCCATCCATAAACAAATTAAACAACCATGGAGACATCACACACCCCTGAGAACCAATCACTTTCCTCTCTTCCTACACGTACACATACCTTACATCCTCGATAAAGACTTTTCACTGCTTCTAACAACTTTCCCCCCCACACTATATATTCTTAATACCTTCGATAGGGCATCTCTATCAACTCTATCATATGCCTTCTCCAGATCCATAAATGCTACATACAAATCCATTTGCTTTTCTAAGTATTTCTCACATACATTCTTCAAAGCAAACACCTGATCCACACATCCTCTATCACTTCTGAAACCACACTGCTTTTCCCCACTCTGATGCTCTGTATATGCCTTCACTCTTTCAATCAATACCCTCCCATATAATTTACCAGGAATACTCAACAAACTTATACCTCTGTAATTTGAGCACTCACTCTTATCCCCTTTGCCTTTTTACAATGGCACTATGCAAGCATTCCTCCAATCCTCAGGCACCTCACCATGAGTCATACGTACAGTGAATAACCTTACCAACCAGTCAATCGTACAGTTACCCCCTTTCTTAATAAATTTCACTGCAATACCATCCAAATCCGCTGCCTTGCCGGCTCATCTTCAGCAAAGCTTTTACTACCTCTTCTCTGTTTACCAAATCATTTTCCCTAACCCTCTCACTCTGCACACCACCTCGACCAAAACACCCTATATCTGCCACTCTATCATCAAACACATTCAACAAACCTTCAAAATACTCTCCCCTTCTCGCATCGAACCCGGAACCCCCTGTGCAACAGGCGGGAGTGCTACCGCTAGGCTATGATCGCCCCTAATAGGAAAATGACTATGCGAATACTGTGTACTCGAATACCCTTCGTCTCACGTTGGTGAGCAACGGGGTCTACACCGGTCATTTACCATCAGGCTCACACAGCCAGCAGATAGCATTTTACCGAAACTGAATGTGCAACGCGGAGGAATATGAATACGAACAAAGTGCATATGAATGCGCACCTTAATAGAATATGCAAACCTTCAACAGCCAGGATCGAACCCGGGATCCCTGTGCAACAGGCAGGAGCGCTACCGCGTTCCTATGAACATTGTTCGTATTCATATACCTCCGCGTTTTACAGTTACGTTCGGTAAAAAGCTATCTGCTGGCTGTGTGAGCCTGATAGGGAAATGACCGGTGTAGATCCCGTTGCTCACCAACGTGAGACGAAGGGTATTCGAGTACATAGTATTCGAATAGTCATTTCCCTATTAGGGGGTGAATATAGCCTAGCGGTAGCGCTCTCGCCTGTTGCACAGGGGTCCCGGGTTCGATTCTGGCTGTTGGAGGTTTGTATGTTCTATGAAGGTGCGCGTTCATATGCACTTTGTTCATATATATATATATATATATATATATATATATATATATATATATATATATATATATATATATACACACACACACGTATGTGTGTATATCAGGACAGATTGCTATGTGATGATAGTGACCACTGACTGTGTGGACTTGTTGGCCTGGTTGCTGGTGTTGGGGAGGAAAAGCAATTAGTGATTTATTTACTCATACCTGAAGGACGCACTTCAATGTATATATTTCCTTTTCCTATTTTTTTTCATATTTCCTTTTATTCCTGTCGTGTGAGACCTCGTCCTCGTATACTGCATCAGTAGATGACCTGCCTCAAAGAAGGTAGAACTTGACAGTGTGAGTCATGCACCAAAGGTCTGTGTGTTGTACTGGCGGTTTTCTTAGAAGTAGAATGAAAGAAAACTTACTTTGAAGACCATTGACGTGCTGGTGAAACTGACGAGGAATGAGTTCCCATCAGCAGAACTGGTGAGTATTATGACTATATCGAGTCTTGACGACCCCTGACCTCGTGCAAGACACGCCTCACAGTCCCGCTGACCGTGATGACCTGCGCCTCCCTCCTCACACTGGTGGTGGAGGCGCAGGTACCCATCACCTGGGATGACGTGGTGGAGGCCACAAGGTACCCATCACCTGGGATGACGTGGTGGAGGCCACAGGTAACTATCACCTGGGATGACGTGGTGGAGGCCACAGGTACCCATCACCTGGGATGACGTGATGGAGGTCACACGTAACCATCACCTGGGATGACGTGGTGGAGACCGCAGGTAACCATCACCTGGGATGACGTGGTGGAGGCCACACGTAACCATCATTTGGGGTGACGTGATGGAGGCCACAGGTAACCATCACCTGGGATGACGTGTTGGAGGTCGCAGGTACCCATCACCTGGGATGACGTGGTGGAGGCCGCAGGTAACAATCACCTGGGATGACGTGGTGGAGGTCACACGTAACCATCACTTCGGATGACGTAGTGGAGGCCGCCAGCTGGTGTTCTGCCTCCCTCTCTGTTCAGCCTCTGTTACCAGCTGGTGCACACTACCACCTAACAGCTCACAGTGATGCCGGATCAACCATACGCCCCAAGAGATTCATACAAAGCTGATTCCCCAAACATGGTCGGGTCCAGTGTGGCAGCCGTGTTTTTCAGTATAGCACACGTTAACACTGTGCAACTTGAAGGGCGAAGTATTGTAATAGTAATCGTCGTCCACCCGATGACCAACACTTCAGATCACATCTACCCTATAACCAACACTTCTGACTGTATCTAACGTATAACCAAACACTTCAGATCATATCTAACCTATAGCCAACACTTCAGATCACATCTAACGTATAACCAACACTTCAGATCACATCTAACGTATAACCAACACTTCAGATCACATCTAACGTATAACCAACACTTCAGATCACATCTAACGTATAACCAACACTTCAGATCACATCTAACGTATAACCAACACTTCAGATCACATCTAACGTATAACTAACACTTCAGATCACATCTAACGTATAACTAACACTTCAGATCACATCTAACGTATAACTAACACTTCAGATCACATCTAACGTATAACTAACACTTCAGATCACATCTAACCTATAGCTAACACTTCAGATCACATCTAACGTATAACTAACACTTCAGATCACATCTAACGTATAACTAACACTTCAGATCACATCTTACATAACTAACACTTCAGATCTCATCTAACGTATAGCTAACACTTCAGATCACATCTAACGTATAACTAACACTTCAGATCACATCTAACGTATAACTAACACTTCAGATCACATCTAACGTATAACTAACACTTCAGATCACATCTAACGTATAACTAACACTTCAGATCACATCTAACGTATAACTAACACTTCAGATCACATCTAACGTATAACTAACACTTCAGATCACATCTAACCTATAGCTAACACTTCAGATCACATCTAACGTATAACTAACACTTCAGATCACATCTAACGTATAACTAACACTTCAGATCACATCTAACTTATAACTAACACTTCAGATCTCATCTAACGTATAGCTAACACTTCAGATCACATCTAACGTATAACTAACACTTCAGATCACATCTAACGTATAACTAACACTTCAGATCACATCTAACTTATAACTAACACTTCAGATCTCATCTAACGTATAGCTAACACTTCAGATCATACCTAAGCAACACTTCTGGTCACACCGGTACCGCCCACATTCAAGTCTAGAGAAATGTCCCGGGATGAATTCAACAATTTCTGCCGACTCTTGGAAACTTGCGTGATGTAAAGGCTCGTTCCATTTTAAGCCAGCTTGTCGAAGTTATAATCATGTGGTAGGAAAACGAGGGAGGGGCGGAGGAAAACATTTATTTTTTGTCAGATGTCTGGCAATAGTTTACTGGGATGACCCGAGGAGGAAGAGTCTTGGAGACGGGAACATAAAAAGACCCAGAGATTTCATGCTCGCCATCGCTGAACATGAGGACAAATGGTCTCATCTCGCTACCGAAGGTTGGCGACGGAGGGCCACTGGCTGAGGAAGGCCTGGTGACCTACAGAATAGTGATGGCAGGGATTACTCCTCAGGAACCACTGGTGGAAGGTTGTATAGTCGGTGACCCGGTGCAGGGAAAGGGTCGGAATTGGTCCTATAAGGGCTTGGTGACCGGGGAAAACGGTACTGTTGCGAAGTCTGTGAAGAGCCACTTGAATAACAGAATGAACTGGTAGACAGGTAGGCTGATGTAACAGAATGGACTGGTAGACAGGTAGATTGGTGTAACAGAATGGACTGGTAGACAGGTAGGCTGGTGTAACAGAATGGACTGGTAGACAGGTAGGCTGGTGTAACAGAATGGACTGGTAGTCAGGTAGGCTGGTGTAACAGAATGGACTGGTAGACAGGTAGGTTGGTGTAACAGAATGGACTGGTAGACAGGTAGGCTGGTGTAACAGAATGGACTGGTAGACAGGTAGGCTGGTGTAACAGAATGGACTGGTAGTCAGGTAGGCTGGTGTAACAGAATGGACTGGTAGACAGGTAGATTGGTGTAACAGAATGGACTGGTAGACAGGTAGGCTGGTGTAACAGAATGGACTGGTAGACAGGTAGGTTGGTGTAACAGAATGGACTGGTAGACAGGTAGGCTGGTGTAACAGAATGGACTGGTAGACAGGTAGGCTGGTGTAACAGAATGGACTGGTAGACAGGTAGGTTGGTGTAACAGAATGGACTGGTAGACAGGTAGGTTGGTGTAGGAGGGCTGGGTAACAGACAGATCCTTGACAGGAAATCTTGGTGTCTCTGTCATGTGGAAATTCGAAGGGTCGAAATTGGTGAGATAGGATGGCTAGGTGACCAGCTTACGTGAACCACCTGATTATTTTAGCTGGGAAGCTCAAGCTTGATTCTTCTGACAACTTAATCTCTTCCTTGCTTGTACTGAGAATCGATATTCTCCTAACCTAGGAGATCAGCGGTTCTCCTCCCGCAAAGACCAGCGGGAGACCAGAATAATCTAGCTCTTCTCCCTTCGCCAAAGTGCCACACAAAACTAGGTCAGACCTCGTGATGGTTACATGTACTGGAGAAGTGCCAAAGTATACCTAAAAGTGGTAAGATCCATTTTCTATAACCAATAACTCTATTTATATCTAGTCTTAGAGTATCATAACCTTCTGGAGAACCACATCGTTGGGTGATTAATGTCGCTGCGGAGACAGATTGTATCATCATGATAACCATCTTCCCCCAGACCAGTAAGTAAGGAGATGACAGGAAGAAAAAGTGAACACACTCGCCCCTTCTCAGTGTGTAACCCAGGAGAATAAAATCTGCCAAAATTCGAAACGAGCGAAAGTAAATTCCCGAATGATTCATTCGTATAATGAAATAGTACATAAGCGATATTAACGAATACTGGCAGGTCGGTGGTCTGGGTCCCTTACATGCTGGCAGGTCAGTGTTCCGGGTCCCTTACATGCTGGCAGGTCAGTGTTCCGGGTCCCTTACATGCTGGCAGGTCAGTGGTCTGGGTCCCTTACATGCTGGCAGGTAAGTGGTCTGGGTCCCTTACATGCTGGCAGGTCAGTGGTCTGGGTCCCTTACATGCTGGCAGGTCAGTGGTCTGGGTCCCTTACATGCTGGCAGGTAAGTGGTCTGGGTCCCTTGCATGCTGGCAGGTCAGTGGTCTGGGTCCCTTACATGCTGGCAGGTCAGTGGTCTGGGTCCCTTACATGCTGGCAGGTCAGTGTTCCGGGTCCCTTACATGCTGGCAGGTCAGTGTTCCGGGTCCCTTACATGCTGGCAGGTCAGTGGTCTGGGTCCCTTACATGCTGGCAGGTCGGTGGTCTGGGTCCCTTACATGCTGGCAGGTCAGTGTTCCAGGTCCCTTACATGCTGGCAGGTCAGTGGTCTGGGTCCCTTACATGCTGGCAGGTCAGTGGTCTGGGTCCCTTACATGCTGGCAGGTCGGTGGTCTGGGTCCCTTACATGCTGGCAGGTCAGTGTTCTGGGTCCCTTACATGCTGGCAGGTCAGTGGTCCGGGTCCCTTACATGCTGGCAGGTCAGTGGTCCGGGTCCCTCACATGCTGGCAGGTCAGTGGTCTGGGTCCCTTACATGGTGGCAGGTCGATGGTCTGGGTCCCTTACATGGTGGCAGGTCGATGGTCTGGGTCCCTTACATGCTGGCAGGTCAGTGGTCTGGGTCCCTTGCATGCTGGCAGGTCAGTGGTCTGGGTCCCTTACATGGTGGCAGGTCAGTGGTCTGGGTCCCTTACATGCTGGCAGGTCAGTGGTCTGGGTCCCTTACATGCTGACAGGTCAGTGGTCTGGGCCCCTTACATGGTGGCAGGTCGGTGGTCTGGGTCCCTTACATGGTGGCAGGTCAGTGGTCTGGGTCCCTTACATGGTGGCAGGTCAGTGGTCTGGGTCCCTTGCATGCTGGCAGTTCAGTGGTCTGGGTCGCCTACATGCTGGCAGGTCAGTGGTCTGGGTCCCTTGCATGCTGGCAGGTCAGTGGTCTGGGTCCCTTGCATGCTGGCAGGTCAGTGGTCTGGGTCCCTTACATGGTGGCAGGTCAGTGGTCTGGGTCCCTTACATGCTGTCAGGTCAGTGGTCTGGGTCCCTTACATGCTGGCAGGTCAGTGGTCTGGGTTCCTTACATGCTGGCAGGTCAGTGGTCTGGGTCCGTTACATGCTGACAGGTCAGGGGTCTGGGTCCCTTACATGCTGGCAGGTCGGTGGTCTGGGTCCCTTACATGCTGGCAGGTCGGTGGTCTAGGTCCCTTACATGCTGGCAGGTCAGTGGTCCCGGTCCCTTGCATGCTGGCAGGTCAGTGGTCTGGGTCCCTTACATGCTGGCAGGTCAGTGGTCCCGGTCCCTTACATGCTGGCAGGTCAGTGGTCCCGGTCCCTTGCATGCTGGCAGGTCAGTGGTCTGGGTCCCTTACATGGTGGCAGGTCAGTGGTCTGGGTTCCTTACATGCTGGCAGGTCAGGGATCTGGGTCCGTTACATGCTGACAGGTCAGGGGTCTGGGTCCCTTACATGCTGGCAGGTCAGTGGTCTGGGTCCCTTGCATGCTGGCAGGTCAGTGGTCCCGGTCCCTTGCATGCTGGCAGGTCAGTGGTCTGGGTCCCTTACATGCTGGCAGGTCAGTGGTCCCGGTCCCTTACATGCTGGCAGGTCAGTGGTCCCGGTCCCTTGCATGCTGGCAGGTCAGTGGTCTGGGTCCCTTACATGCTGGCAGGTCAGTGGTCTGGGTCCCTTACATGCTGGCAGGTCGATGGTCTGGGTCCCTTACATGCTGGCAGGTCAGTGGTCTGGGTCCCTTACATGCTTGCAGGTCAGTGGTCCCGGTCCCTTGCATGCTGGCAGGTCAGTGGTCTGGGTCCCTTACATGGTGGCAGGTCAGTGGTCTGGGTCCCTTACATGGTGGCAGGTCAGTGGTCTGGGTCCCTTACATGGTGGCAGGTCAGTGGTCTGGGTCCCTTACATGCTGGCAGTTCAGTGGTCTGGGTCCCTTACATGCTGGCAGGTCATTGGTCTGGGTCCCTTACATGCTGGCAGGTCAGTGGTCTGGGTCCCTTACATGCTGGCAGGTCAGTGGTCCCGGTCCCTTGCATGCTGGCAGGTCAGTGGTCTGGGTCCCTTACATGCTGGCAGGTCAGTGGTCTGGGTCCCTTGCATGCTGGCAGGTCAGTGGTCTGGGTCCCTTACATGCTGGCAGTTCAGTGGTCCTGGTCCCTTACATGCTGGCAGGTCAGTGGTCTGGGTCCCTTACATGCTGGCAGGTCAGTGGTCCTGGTCCCTTACATGCTGGCAGGTCAGTGGTCTGGGTCCCTTACATGCTGGCAGGTCAGTGGTCCGGGTCCCCTAAAGACTGCCCAGCCTGTGTTGTGTGCTGAGGACTGGCCGTCATCGGTAAGCCATACTGTATATGGAGTCACTGAATGCCATTTGGAGTCTTCAACTTCTTTTCGTTTGATAGTCAGACAACCTGTATCACCCTTGGGTCAGACTCACCACACAGTGTGAGAAACGTTCAGTTGGAGTCAGATCTGTAACTTCTACTGCTTATCCAGATAGAGAACGAGACAATTAGAATGTTTGCAGTTTTGTGTGTTTCGTCGTTTATATTCGATTTTCTGTGAATGACGTTTGTCGTAAGGTTACTTCACTAAGGGTATCTTTTTGACCTTGACATATCTCATTCGATATTATGGAGTTCATGTCCAATGATTTGGCTGCATCGTAATGTTTACTATAGTTCTTCGTCTGCCCCTGCTGTAGAGTTCTGTGATGCCGTAAGGCGTGAAGACAAAGACACTTGTGATTTTCATTGCCATGCTTGTAATGTTTAGATAACGTTATAGGCTACAGTTCCTCACTTCTGTTTCTCTTTGCCAACAAGATCATCTAATCGATGGATGAAAATATCGGTACAGTAGTCATTGATATCAAGGGGGGTGTTCTAGGAACAAGCAAGTGTTAACTCCCAGCATATCACAGTTCCACGACCATCAAACGCTACGCTACTGCCATCTGTTGATCAAAAGTCGTAATATATACAAATACAGAAGGATATGCAACACTGTGACTCAGTCTGTCTAATAGAACAGTGCTGCACTTTATAATCCCAAGATTACATTAAGATTATAGTGTTGTAATGCTACAATGTAGAATCATAGGTATAATGAAAGGAATTCACACTCAAAGGTGTTAGATGATGTGAAAACAAAAGAGTTAGGATCGTCTCTTATTGTTCGTGTTTTGATGACTCGTTGCCGGTAGCCTAACCCCTTACTTCCCTCCCTCTCAGTCCGTGTTTGTTGTTGGTGGAGGGTGTGTGTGTGTGTGTTGTGGTGAACGTTAATCAGCTCTATAATTGACTGTTATAGATATCATGCGGTGCTGTATGATGGTGAAATGTTAATGGAAATAATTTACTTTATGAAGCTGTGATTATAAGTTATCTGGTCAACGAAAATCATACCAGTAAATCAGATACTGTTAGTAGAATTCTGCTGTATCTGTTGTGATCATATAAGGGATCAGTCAAGGCACTTTAGTTAAGGTTCTTGGGCTGGTATTGTAATTGTGTTGTAAATACCACTTGTGAATATTACGGAAGTGTGATACCATCCCATGGAAATCTAACCTAACGTAACTTTACCAAACCAAAACTAATGTAATCTAACCAATTCCAACCCAATCTAACATTATCTAGTATACCTTAAACCTAACCTAAAGTGCCCAAACCTTGTTGTGACCACTGGAGGTGGAGGATAATTCCGGTGTTACGAATCCACTGAAATTACCTTCATCGTTCTTCATAAGTGTGAACGGCCGCGCCCCTAAAGCAAACAATTACCTTGTGGAATTTATGAAACAGATGGCTGTAGCGAACAGCGTGTTGAACGAGTAGTTTGCGTGTCCTGTGTTAATGGCCATTCAGCAGGCGACAGCCATTAGAGCCGACGGTGTATCCTATAAGTAAAGTATTCAAGCACTGTGCTTGCTTATATTACAGAGGAACTGGGTCCTACAAGGATCTCTGTCTTTGGGTTGTGGCTCATAGTTATTTTCGACAAGTTCAATAAAAAAAATATTTCATAGAAAACGTGAGTCACTGCCTTGCCCCTTTTTCGAATTATGTTTCTGTTACCAGGTGATCTTGCGTGTGACTTTGTATTAAACAAGGCATTGTATATGTTGGACCTTCTAGTAACGAAGGGTTTCGTTTTCCACAAGGGCTGATGTGCTGAGCTGCCCTGCTGGAGGAGGCTTGTGGCGTGGCTCTGCTGGTGGTGGTAGAAGCCTTTGGCGATCGCCAAGTAGACCAAGAAGTCAGTGGAATGGGTGAGTACTGACCAACCACATTAATTCAATACCCTTTTTTTTTGTAAGCTGTTAGATATGACACGTTTCTTAAAGATATTAAAACTGTATTGCTCCCAACTGTCATATGTTTGGCTGCTACTCCCAACTGTCATATGTTTGGCTGCTACTCCCAACTGTCAGATGTTTGGCTGCTACTCCCAACTGTCAGATGTTTGGCTGCTACTCCCAACTGTCAGATGTTTGGCTGCTACTCCCAACTGTCAGATGTTTGGCTGCTACTCCCAACTGTCAGATGTTTGGCTGCTACTCTCAACTGTCAGATGTTTGGCTGCTACTCCCAATTGTCGGATGTTTGAATATTGGACAGTTTTACAGTTTCCGCCCAACAGACTTTTTTTTTTGGTGAGCGAAGGTATATGTCCTAATCTAATGAACCTAACCTAAGGGCTGAGTCTTCTTTGCCGAGGGTTTCTTAAAAGCCAGATTTATTTATGGCGTATAAAAGGCATTTCGTGACCTGTGTGGGGTGTAAGAATTAAAAGTACCGGATATTGCTCCGAGCTGTTGGATGTTTGCATACTGCTCCCAACCCGCGGGATGAGGTTGATTTTGTGTCTTATCGTGTTTGTTTGTTTGTTTGTCAGGTATTTAGTAATTTTAGGATATCGATTGTTTGTTTATTTTAGTTATAATTCGTTCCATAGTCTGCATTGATTGAGTGAGTTTGCTTCATGAGGTCTACATTTGGTGAGTAGAGTGGGCATGTAGTGTCACGTGTTATGTGTCCTGGGCTGGGTCACATGGATTGTGTTCTGGGCTGGTCCAGTTTCTGCAGTATAATGTCCCTGCTGTAGCGACCGACCCAGTCAGGCCTGAGTGGTCGTGGCAGAGACCATATATGTACTTGGTAGATCGCTAGGTAGGCTGGGTGTTGCCTTACACAGGATATCAAGCTGTCCCATGGTGAGGCTATGGTGTAACATTTCACATCGTCAACCCAGGCGATATCTGCCTGTATCATTCTCATATTCTTCACGTGTATATCAGTGTATCTATGAATGTTTAAATACCTTTATGTAAGTACTTGATTCTGTAGTCAGGGGAGGGAGTTCTACACTCGTGAGACTCCGTTTTTTGTTGTTTTTTTTAACGTTTTCTATTTTCATATAATTTTTGAGTTTTTGTGTACAAACATTTACATTTGTCACTTAGCTTATTCCGTTCATTCATCCACTACCTGAATACTATAAAAATTATGTGACATCTTTCCGAACACGCTTTTCGTTTGCATTCTTATTATGGCTCGTGGATATTCTGTCTCTGGATTTTACGAGGAAGTAATGAATGCTTTAGTCATCAAGTTGGCTTGTTCCGTGTATCTCTTTTTAGCTTGTATTTTTTGTGGAAAGATATATGGCCTTAAATCTTTCACCGTAGCTCAGCTTTCTCAATTTTGGTATCATGTTTATTGCCTTCCTTCAGACCTCCTCTTTAAGTTCTTTGTCCAAGTGCTGTGACCAAACATTTCAGAAGCATAATCTTGTTTTGCTCTGAACAGTCAGCTGCACGCTTCCTTATACATCACCTTATAGTGCAAATCTAATATTAACCAGATGACAGTTTGTCACATCCTTTACAGTTCTTGTAAAGTGGAGCTCTAGCGACAGGTTGATGTATCTTAGACTACCAAGTCCCTTTCACATACGGATTTCTGCACCTTTTATGCGGTTGAATTTAGTTTTTAATGAGGCCTTCTTCACTGTGTGTGTCATTCTCATTGCTCAGCGCATCTACCCGGGTTGAGTTTCATCAACCATGTATTAGACCAAATTTGGAGTCTATATTGATCCCTTTGTGGGATAAGGCACTCCTCAACATGCTTCCATTATGACCTTGGTGTCATCCGGAAACATATCTAGCTGTAAATGAAATCCTTCTGTTAGGTTGTTCAAATGGATCGCGAGGAGCAACGGTACTAGCACCAAACCCTGTAGCACACCACTAGTAACGTCAACCCATTCTTAAGAAGGTTCGTCTGATATGTGTTATTTCTTCCCCTCCACCAATGCGATTCTCTATACATCGAAGTCGTCGTCTCGTATTTTATGCCTGGAGATCCAGCTTCTTTACCAGCCTCCTACGTGGTACGGTGTCAAGTACTATCTAATAGTCCAGATACCAGACATACACACAGTGGACCCGTCGTCTCTTTTATCTAAAACAGAGTCTGAGAGATTTATAAGACGTGCTCCTTCCTTTCCCTTACTCTGTGTTGTCTATCTCTTGGAAGGTTTCTCTTTAACAGGTATTTATCCATAGGCTTTCTTGATTACTTTTCTACAGTGTTCACCAGGCCAGGTTTGTCAGAGTAACCAGCTTCTTGTCTTCAAGGCAGATGTGACATTTACCATCTTCCACTCCCTGATCATTTTCCCTCCTCCAGCGATATACTGACCAATAACTTGAGTGGTCTGTCCAGCGCATCTACACACTTTTTCAGCACATGAGGAGCTTCACCCGGACCATGAGCCTCATACGGCTCAAGGTCCTTTAGTAATCTACACATGTATTCTGGTAATTTCATTGCTTTCTAACACCTCTTCCCCATTGATCTTACTGGTGCTGGGGCCACAGCGACTAATGCTGTAAGATTGAGGATACTTTTGAGCTTGTCATTCAGCTTCTCGCATGTCCATACCTCATCCTGTATGACCAACTCTTCTCAGAGAATCTCTCAGCCTGATTACCTGCTCTGGGACCGCCAAATACATTGAGGTTGCATAACGCCATTTCCCAATTTGTTTTCCCAAAGAAATTGGTCAGCTCCTTGTATGTGTTCTTGTTTATTGTGTGTGCACGTTTGTGTTTGTTTAGTCCCTTATATGTGACGGTCTATTCGCTGAGATAGAATGAGGGGCTTATCGATTGTAGGACCCCCACCTTTAAGCCTCAGATTCCTATTGTCTAACCTTGCAAAGTTTTCCTACTGCATGCCGCACTTTTTGCATCATTGGTCTGCCTGTTGTACGTGTCGGCAACGCTGTTACTGCAGAAATTGTTCCTCAGATAACACGTTCAATTGTTCTCACTAGTCATTCTTCTGTGGCCACATGTGTTCTCTCTTCTTCGCTTCCACTCTCACTGATCTATGCTGACAGCGTCGCTGCCTCCCAGGGACTGATATGGGGTAAATACGGCTCTGCTTATCCTGCCTCCCTCCTTCCTTGTTTGTGTATCCATGTTTGTGTTTGTTTGTGTACTGTGTGGCTGCAGAGGAGCTTGAGACCCGCACATGCACTGCTGCTCATGGTTATGGAAGTGGGTCCCACCTGGACCTGGTCTTGAACCCAGACCGTCCACTCTTCCCGGTACCAGTGTAGTGAGGGAGAGTGATCGCACGACTCGTTGTTCCTCCTTGTAAAGTTCCCCCCCTTGGAGGAGCGCTCGTGTTATCGTCTGCATCCCCAGGAGGAGCCGAAATGTTTCGAGATAATCCATCGCTGATCATGTTGCAAAAGAGGTCCTTGTAGATGGCGCTCCATTATCACTGTGGTTCTCCCCCCATAGCATGGGAAGCGACCGGATCCCCGTGAGGTCTCTGTGTTTAGGGATCCGGAAGGTGCGAAGTGTTTCTTTCAAGTTCTCGTTAGGGGTCCTGAAATTTTTATTTTAGCCTCAGTTTCAAGATGAGGTCAGGAAGGTACCAAGAATGTTTTTATGTGTGTGTGTGTGTGTGTGTGTTTCCTACTCGTTCGCCGTTTCTCGTGTAGCGAGGTAACGCCAGGAACAGACGAAGAACAGCCTCATTTGCTCACAACTGTTCACGACTGCAGTCGCGGACAAAAGTAGTGCAACAAGTATGAGTCGTGGAGCTGTTCAGGCGAGATTTCGAACCACTGGTGTCGAAGTCCCTGGCTGCTAGCGCTTAAAATCTCCCGAAAACTCTCATAGATGGCGCGCATCGTGTTGACTACAGAGAGGTCGTCGGTTTTATGTTAAACACGTAGGTTGGCTGATATGAATACATAGGTGAGAAAACACATTATGAGGAAAAGCTTCATATGACAGCGTTTCGCTCTGTTGAGCTTTATCAAGTCACTGACAGACAAAGCCTGAACACTTGTTTGTTCATAATTGGTGTAGGGTAGGAGAGGAGAGATAGGGGTAGGGGTTAGGCAGGAGAGAATCAAAAAGGGACGAGGAATGGGAGTGTTTTTATGGAGTGTGTAGCAAGCGTAGGGGGTGGGGAGATGGGAGATTAATGGTGAGGTTTGGTGAGGGAGGAGGGCGTGGCGTGGCGTGGTGAGGGGTGGAAAGGGGAACAGCAAGGTTAGGTATGGAAGGGGATGGTGCCAGGGTTGTGTGGCGGGGGGAAGTGCAGGGGTTGAGGAAGGGGAGGGTGGTTTATGGAGAGCGATGAAACAGGGAGGGAACAGAGAGGGGAAGGGATCAAGGAAGAAAGGAAGGAGGGTGTGAGGGAGGTAAACAAAAAACGGGAAGGAGAACGGGGGTATGGGAAAGAAAAATCTATGAAGAGATCTGTGGCAGAGAGGGTGAGGGAGGCGGAAGGGTGTGAGGGAAGGAACAGAGAAAGAAAAGTAAGGTAGAAGGGAAAGAAAAGGAGTTAGGGAGAAGGAAGGTAGTATGTGAAGAAGAGAAAAATGACTGGGAGCGGATATGACCCAAGGAAGCAGTGAGGGAGGAGGGAGGAAGGATATTGTGAAGGCGGACACGAGTGAAGTGGGAGAGGGGCAGGAATAGAAGGAGATCCTACGCCTGGCAGAGGGGTTGTATTTTGGTCTCGTTTTCTCTTTGGTTGACTCATTGTATGCTACCCACAACAACTATCGTTTTGCCAAACCCTTCCTCTGATAGTTCTCAGCGCAGATATCAGTGACTGCGTTCTGCATACATGTTGTTGAACTGTATAGGCTACACAGTAAATATAGAAGTGAAAAAAAAAACCGCATGATGTCACTGTATTATTTTTTTTAATATCAGTCATCTAATGACAAGACACGCGAGAAGGTTTTGTTGACCTGGGGAACTAGTGGACAACATAAAGAAACGCGCCGCCGACGCTGGGTGGCCGGTGTTGTGAACGTGATTACATATTGCTGAGAAAGGCGGTTTAGCGATTGGGCAATCGTTTGGGGATGATTGCCTCGAGTGTGCGTGCCATGTGTCGTGCTGTCTCGCCAGTATACAGAGAAGTGCAGAGCTGTTGCACTAGTGCTGGTCGACAATAGACGATCGCAACTCGTAGGAATAATGTCTTTGAACTCGAAAAAATGATCGTCTTTTTTTTTTTTTTTGTAGATGTTCATTGTGAAAACTATTCTTAAGATTAACCTGAGGATAAAACTCTTGTGAGCAAATTAGTCGATCGTTTAAGAGAGTAAACAACTGCTTTCCCTTAATGAACGGAATAGGTAAACAGATTGCATCCTGAGGCATAACATTCATGGAGACTCTCGCTTATATTCTCGGTATTGTCTGTGTAAACAGTTC
Organism: Panulirus ornatus; assembly: GCF_036320965.1. NCBI lineage: Eukaryota > Metazoa > Arthropoda > Malacostraca > Decapoda > Palinuridae > Panulirus > Panulirus ornatus. The sequence goes on from NC_092242.1 coordinate 53,640,356, forward strand.
GTTTTGGTCTTGTTGACCATTCGTCCGCTCATGCTGCCCAACGTCTCGGCTCACTTTCGGCACAGAATAGTTTATTATACAGTCAGACGTAGACTACGTTTCTGTGGCTGGTTCCATGACGCACTCTGTGATATGATCATGAAAGACATCTAGCGAAGTAAACTAGATGATATTTTGATGAATAGTATTGAAATGATACACAAAAGTGAATTCTTCATCAAGAGAGTGTTTTCTGTAACTGACATCCATGAGCGTTTTATCCCCTCGTCCACACGGGCCAGCTTGGGCTGTCTGCTTAATCTGGCCGGCGTCGCATATCTCGCCACACCATCTTCGCCATATCCTCAATGCCCTGGCGACTCCTATGTTACCTCCCACTCACGACACATATGGCCCATAAGTTTTCGATTAGGGTTAAGGTCATCACATCCTTTGCTAGGGTCAATTAATTACCTCCACTTCAGGGTGTGCTTGAAGCCCCCATCCCCCTCGTTTGCATTGGGCTCTGGCGCGAGCCCAGTTGAGTTAGGAGCAAGGAGGGATAGCCATGACTCGAACAGACAGACAGCAGCAACAAGACATCCTCCATGATTTGAATGTGTTCATTAAGATCCAGTCGACCATCAGCTCATATCTATTCACTTGGTCCATAGACCTACATTCATCCCCAGAACGCCGTGGTCACTCGCTCATTCGACTCCCATTGGGTGATGTGTTGATTGAGGGTATCTGGTGTCCTCCAGCACTGTCTTACCCTCAGCTCCTACCGATGTAGAGGTCTTTTCATCGGTGATTATTATCGGCTTTCATCCCTCAAGGCCAGACGCTGAGTATTCTAAAGAATGGCCCAAACGAGCGTGCTTATTTGAATCATCCAGTCAGCCCTGTGCGGCTGTAACAATGAATGTTGTTCGCGTGAAAGGGTCGGCGAGTTGTGTGGAGATGTATGAGCAGTTGCAGGTCATAAGTCAGCTGCACTGCTGACGTCACTGACCTCTCACGAGCTGCCTCAGTGACGGCAGCGCCCTCCCGACGAGTGGTTCTTCTGGTTCTTCAGTGCGTGTGTGAGTGTACCTATGACCCATCTGCCTGACGCCTGTTTGCCCACCGATATACAGTGGAATGAACGGTAACCGTCTCTCATGCGTTTTCTAACCACAGTCCTGGACACAGTGTAAGGTGTATGTGGTCTTTGAATTATCCTGACCACCTGAAGGTGCTGAAGATCTTCCGGTTGGCACATACAACATGACGTTGACGGCCTCCATGACCCTGGCAGTTTAGAAGCCTGAAGCCCGAGCGCTGAACAAACCAGCCAACTAGAGACAGTTTTCCTCGACCGCCACATTTCAGCGATACATCGTCAGCCAACTTAACATCAGGGAAGTTGTCACGTCTCTCTGCTATTCCTAGATATATGATCCCAATAGACTGCAGACCCGCCCCTCTCTCCAAGACCCTCGCAATTGCCTCCTTCACCATCCCATCCATGAACAGATTAAACAGCCATGGTGACATTGCACACCCTTCCCGCAGAACCACCTTCATCTGGGACAGCTCACCCTCCTCTCCTCCTGCTCTCACATATGCTTCACTCTTTTGCTAGAAACTCCTAACTTCTTGCAGCTTTCCTCCCGACACAGTATATTTGTAACATCTACAAAGCATCCCTGTCATTTCTATGAAACGCTTTCACAGGTGCATAAATGTCATACACAAATTCTTCTCTTACTCTAAGTATTTCTCACACACTTATCAAAGGAAGCACCTGATGCACACACCTTCTAGCACTCTAAATCCACATTGTTCTTTCACAGTCTGATGACCTGTTCATGTTACCAGTCTCCCATACAACTTCCCTTTTTCACTTTTGTCCTCTTTCTTTTTTACACAGTGGCACTATACAGGCATTACGCCAATCCTCAGGAACCTCATCTGACTAACCAGTCGTCCACACTCGCCTCCTTGAGCAATTCATCTGCAATCCCTCCTCCTCCAGCCGCTTACCCACACATCATCTTACACAAGGCTTTCTCCACCTCTTCTCTTTTCACCATACCACTCGCCATGACTCACTTGCTTCACACACCTCCACATCTCAAACACCCCAGTTTGCTACCTAGTCATCAAACGCATTCAGCATTCTTTGAGAATACTCACTCCGTCTCGTCCTTACGTCTCACCACCTCACAATCTCCTCCCGTCACTGTTACTACCGTTTGTCGTTTTGTTCTCCTCACTTGATTAATTTCCTTCAAAAGAATTTACTTATTCCTCCTAAAGTTTGCCTTTACTCTCTAGACTCGTCTCTCACTCGCCTTATTTTTTAGTTCTTGCACCATTCTCATGACCTGCTTCTTCCTTTTGTACATATCCCAATCATTCTCACTACTTCCCTACACCCCTCTTCTCTCTTTCACTAACAAGTTAACTTCCTCATTCCACTATTGACTACCGTTTAACAAACGGTCGCATCCCACCTCCCGCATGCCATATACTGCGCTCGCGCATATGAGAATTCCTTCTCTAAATACCTCCCTTTCCTCTCCCACTCCTGTAGTTTCCTGCCCTCTCACATTTTTGTTCACAATATCTCCTGGTATCTTCTCAAAAGCCTATTATCCCAGCTCACTCACTGTCACCACTCATTTCCCAACTATATCATTTCCTCTTTTCCTGAAGCCTCCGTATAATGGCACCCTCGCCTCCACCAATAAGTGGTCAGTCACCCCACCTACACACAGTCTCCTTATACATATCTGTTTACAACACGTTCACCCACACGACCCGCCCCTCTCTCCAAGACCCTCTACATTTTCCTGCGGTAAACGCAACGCGCTATCTTTGCCTTTTGGTACAAAATTTCGTCATATGTAAGTTTCAGCTCTTGGCACATTCTTATTCAAGAGTATCTCTCTCTACTACGTCTATCATTTGGAACATAATCCAATTATGTCCGCTTACCATTAACCCAACCCACCCGGGTATACTTAGGTACATACGTCCCGCTTTTCAAACCAGTTTTTTTCCTCACAGTTACAAGTCCTTTTTCAGCACATAATGCCTCAAACTGTGTATGATTTTCGTTCACAATGAGGCACCTGATGCCCGCTAGTTATACCCTCAGCTGCCACATCACCCACTCCTGCTGTCAAATCACCCATCACTATTACTCGATCCTTCGCATGAAAAATGCTGATGCACTCGCTCAGCTCCTCCCAAAACACTCGTCTCCCATCCCATCTCTCTCTCTCTCTCTCTCTCTCTCTCTCTCTCTCTCTCTCTCTCTCTCTCTCTCTCTCTCTCTCTCTCTCTCTCTCTCTGTATATATATTAGTTTCTCCGTGAAATCGAAGTTTCCATCCCTTCTGACATTTTTCCTCTACACCTTCGGCCAACCCAGTTACCCCTCCGGTACTTCCCTACAGCAGAGGACTTACAGGTCACTGAAGATACTGCCGAAGAAAATGGCATTTGTGGAGATGTGAGTGTTTTTTCCTCAACGCGTCAGTCATACGCTGAGGATCTGTAGGATATTGAGGTAATTTCCACCGCGTTGAAAGTTTTGCATACAGCACGACCAGCTCATATTGTCTTTGTTGAACACCTCTTATGACCTTCAATGATCAGCTCTCAATGACCGTGCTGACCAGCTTCCAGTGACCTGTCAGAGGTTTAGCTTCAGGATTTCACTGCAGCACTGAAGTGCTTCATTTTCTGCACTGACGAAAGATTGTAAAACCACCTCAGCATCATCTTGACCAGAAGATAGATGGATTTATACTCTCAAATCAAGTTGAGTCAAACGATGTTTCGGTTGACATATCTGAATTTCATATCTGGACAACCCAATTTTTCTAATACTGATCACATCAGATCCGTAAGGCCTTGAACGACAAAGAGAACTGATACATTATCTACATAATGAATGTGAGGTCTTCAACATAAACAACGACGGGGACAGTAGATACTGATTAACCTTAAGGAACCATCTGTGAAAATATCACCGCAATGTCTCTTTCAATTATCTAGATACTGACTCCAGCGCGTACGTGACAACCAAGGAAAAATCTCCCTCTCCTCCAGATGTGGTGTTGCCATCCCTCAGTTCTTCAGGTATCAGTCTAGTCACCGCTCTCAAGAGCTGTGTCCATATGTCCCTACCACCAAGGCTTGGATCTGAGACACGCGTCTGGCTGCTGCCTCAGTTTCTGTGTAGAGACCGACCACTAGAGGATTTACCGTCATGATGCCTTCTCCTTTGTTAGCACAGCTGAACTGTAGAGTTTCCTTCCTCCTTTCGTCCTTCTCTCCTACCTTTTAAGTGTCAGGGCCACCAACACCTGCGGTCACAATCGACAAAAATAAAAAAGTTCAAAGTGACGTCTTACAGGAAGTGGTGCTTGCTAGCCTAATATCCTCATGGTTTTATCTGACACTGACACATACACAAATTACAGTCACGTATCTCTGATGCGAATGACAGAAAATTCAGCGTGGTGCTCTACTGGACCGAAGATGAAGAAAACAGACCAGACACCAAATCTTCCACCGACTCAGTAACTACACCAGACATCAGTCAAATCTTCCACCTAGTCATGGACTATATGAGACATCAGTCAAATCTTCCACCTAGTCATGGACTATATGAGACATCAGTCAAATCTTCCACCTAGTCATGGACTACATGAGACATCAGTCAAAGCTTCCATCTAGTCACTGACGACATCAAACGTGAGTCCAGTCATCCACTGAGTCACTGACAACAAAGTGTTGTTCCAGGCGATGAGACAGCCAGCGCCTGGCGCTCCTGGGGTCCACACCAAACGTCAGACGCTCCTGGTCGTTAACCATAGCACGGAAGAGGTCGCTCTGGGTAAACACAACGAAACACTTGTGGGATCACTAGAAACAAAGTCACCGTCAGTAACCTAGGGAGCAAGACTGATGGTGATGACACGTACTGAAACACTTCTGTACCGAGTGAAATACGGCCATACTAACATCCTCCTAACAGAAGTACCAAATTGCTTGGCCTGCAATATCCAGAGGCTGTCTCCTCCTCGCACCGATTCGGGCAAACATCTGAATTGCTGCCAATGTTGAAAATGCTCATACTGTTTATAGTGGATTATTGTGGGTAGCTGCGGAAGACGCGTCAGAATATATATATATATATATATATATATATATATATATATATATATATATATGTGTGATGTCTCCATGGTTGTTTAATTTGTTTATGGATGGGGTTGTTAGGGAGGTAAATGCAAGAGTCCTGGAAAGAGGGGCAAGTATGAAGTCTGTTGGGGATGAGAGAGCTTGGGAAGTGAGTCAGTTGTTGTTCGCTGATGATACAGCGCTGGTGGCTGATTCATGTGAGAAACTGCAGAAGCTGGTGACTGAGTTTGGTAAAGTGTGTGGAAGAAGAAAGTTAAGAGTGAATGTGAATAAGAGCAAGGTTATTAGGTACAGTAGGGTTGAGGGTCAAGTCAATTGGGAGGTGAGTTTGAATGGAGAAAAACTGGAGGAAGTGAAGTGTTTTAGATATCTGGGAGTGGATCTGTCAGCGGATGGAACCATGGAAGCGGAAGTGGATCATAGGGTGGGGGAGGGGGGCGAAAATTTTGGGAGCCTTGAAAAATGTGTGGAAGTCGAGAACATTATCTCGGAAAGCAAAAATGGGTATGTTTGAAGGAATAGTGGTTCCAACAATGTTGTATGGTTGCGAGGCGTGGGCTGTGGATGGAGTTGTGCGCAGGAGGATGGATGTGCTGGAAATGAGATGTTTGAGGACAATGTGTGGTGTGAGGTGGTTTGATCGAGTAAGTAACGTAAGGGTAAGAGAGATGTGTGGAAATAAAAAGAGCGTGGTTGAGAGAGCAGAAGAGGGTGTTTTGAAATGGTTTGGGCACATGGAGAGAATGAGTGAGGAAAGATTGACCAAGAGGATATATGTGTCGGAGGTTGAGGGAACGAGGAGAAGAGGGAGACCAAATTGGAGGTGGAAAGATGGAGTGAAAAAGATTTTGTGTGATCGGGGCCTGAACATGCAGGAGGGTGTAAGGAGGGCAAGGAATAGAGTGAATTGGAGCGATGTGGTATACAGGGGTTGACGTGCTGTCAGTGGAGTGAATCAAGGCATGTGAAGCGTCTGGGGTAAACCATGGAAAGCTGTGTAGGTATGTATATTTGCGTGTGAGGACGTGTGTATGTACATGTGTATGGGGCGGGGGGGGGTTGGGCCATTTCTTTCGTCTGTTTCCTTGCGCTACCTCGCAAACGCGGGAGACAGCGACAAAGTATAAAAAAAAAAAAAAAAAAAAATAATATATATATATATATATATATATATATATATATATATATATATATGTATATATATATATATATATATATATATATATATATATATATATATATATATATATATATACAAGGAAAAGAGCATATGCTCAGCTTTTGAGAGTCCAGGTGCGAAATTCATCAATTTGATGGAACCAGTCAGACTTAAGGTTGTATGAATTAAATGTTAGACTGTCACTCAAAACCTTTTCCACTCCATCGTTCTCTTAACTCTGTCTTCCCCCCCTCACTCCTCATACATATACCCTGATTGTCAGCCTCTCCTTACTCGTTCTTTCCATTTGACAGAACCTGTAAATTACTGGCTGAGGACAGTAGTGTATGATGGTGGTTTTGTGTACACGAACGATGTCTCTCTTGAGTACATATTACGTCTGGAGGCTCAGTAAGGCAGTCTGTTACGTCTGGAGGCTCAGTAAGGCAGTCTGTTACGTCTGGAGGCTCAGTAAGGCAGTCTGTAACGTCTGGAGGCTCAGTAAGGCAGTCTGTAACGTCTGGAGGCTCAGTAAGGCAGTCTGTTACGTCTGGAGGCTCAGTAAGGCAGTCTCTTGTTTTTCAGAGAAAGAATTAATCGAAATCAGATGTAATGTGTCTGATTAGTTCCAACTCATTTGTGTATGAGATTGAGTGTCTTAAATGACTGTAGGGCATTGTTGCCTTCCCACTGGTGCTTTCACCAAACAGGGAACAGAAATGGTACTTGTATCTGACTATATAAACCTACTGGTGTATTGTGTATTAACGCACATTATTCCTTGAATACATATTGGGGGGAAAAAAGAATTGGCATCCGCCAAAATCAGCTAATCTACTTTGCCCTGCAGTATTCAAATGTTAAAATGATCCGGGGGGGGAAAAAATTGCTGCCGTGATTGCGGAATTTTCATTTTTATGTTCTGTAAAATATATCAAAACATTAATTAACGTGAAATGAAATTCAGCTGTAATGTAAAGGGTTAACACATTGATTCATTAATTACACATCGTGGTGAAAGTTTTGCCCAGCAGCTCTGCCAAGCCACCACCACCGCCGCCATTCGCAGGTCAGCAGCTCTTTTGTTTCAACTCTAGTCACAAAGTTCATGCTTAAGCCCTTGCCGAGCCAGCTTAAGCTCCCGCATGAAAGACGTGGACAAAAAGGATAAAAGCTTTACCCCGAAAAGTGTTAGAGGAGGCGAACAGGTCTGGCTGACTGGGGCAAACCGACCACTGTGGCCCGAGTGGAGCCCGGAACCTGAACTTGTCTTTTGTTCCACAAGAGACGAAAACTTGGGACAACATTCTTTACCTGCGAACTTTATGCGCTCATCACGGTGGGACAGACGTAGCTGCCCTCACTCTCCCGGAGGTGGGACAGACATAGCTGCCCTCACTCTCCCGGAGGTGGGACAGACATAGCTGCCCTCACTCTCCCGGAGGTGGGACACACATAGCTGCCCTCACTCTCCCGGAGGTGGGACACACATAGCTGCCCTCACTCTCCCGGAGGTGGGTCACACATAGCTGCCCTCACTCTCCCGGAGGTGGGTCACACATAGCTGCCCTCACTCTCCCGGAGGTGGAACAGACATAGCTGCCCTCACTCTCCCGGAGGTGGAACAGACGTAGCTGCCCTCACTCTCCCGGAGGTGGGTCACACATAGCTGCCCTCACTCTCCCGAAGGTGGGACAGACATAGCTGCCCTCACTCTCCCGGAGGTGGGTCACACATAGCTGCCCTCACTCTCCCGGAGGTGGGTCACACATAGCTGCCCTCACTCTCCCGGAGGTGGGACACACATAGCTGCCCTCACTCTCCCGGAGGTGGGTCACACATAGCTACCCTCACTGTCTGGAAGGTAGAAACACGGACGACGCCTTACTGTTCTTACTGTAGAAGCACAACTGCACCGCCCTGCCACCCTCCAACATCACCCCTCCAACCTGCCTCCCTCCAACATCACCCCGCCAACCTGCCACCCTCCAACACTACCCCATCGCTGGGCCACCTTCCAGCCCTGCCCCACTACCCTGCCAACCCCACCATTACCCCGCCGTTTCCTCCCAGCCCTCACATGGGGCAGGGACCTGGCCTGCTTCCGGCCTGTGTACAAAACTCCAACTTTTACAATAGCGGTCGCGGTTGGCCCATTATCCAGCCTCACAGCCGCAGGACGCCCCGGGCGCCGGGATGTTCCTGCTACTTCTCCTGACCTGGGGGTCCTGCTGCCCCAGACGTAGGACGTGGGGAAGGGGCTTTGCTCTTTTTCAAGACGTAGGACGGAAGTACTGTTGCTCCAGACGTGGGACGGGGTGACGCAGTTCCAGACGTACGACGGGATGCTTCTATTCCAGACATGTCTCAGATGTGGGACGGGGGGTGCTACTGTTCCTGACGTGGTTGACGCTACTGCATCAGGCGTAGGACGTGGTGCTACTGGTGTGGACATGGGACGGTATTCCGTCCGGTAGGGCTAGCGCGTCGTGCTCACTGCAGGAAACTTTATTGGTGGGGAGTCGTGTGAGGAACACGCTGTCCATGTTATATGTGGGATGAAGGGAGTGTGTGCCCATTGACTGAATGCCAGCAACTCGCACGTATATTAGGCAGAAAGAAAAGGACAACAACATCGACTAAAGGAGGGGAACTTGACATCTACTGTAGGTCTGCTTCACTCGTAAAAGAAACAAAAGGACTGAACACAACTTGGCTTTCTTTAAAGTAAGTGAAAGACTTACGCAGGGCAGAAGGAGGTGGAGACTGGCGATGGGGAGAGAGAGGTGAAAAAAGACAAGGAATTGGAGAAGGAAAGAGGGACAGACAATATATATGGCATGAGAGAAACGGTAAGATATAGATGGATACGTAGAGAGAGAGAGAGAGAGAGAGAGAGAGAGAGAGAGAGAGAGAGAGAGAGAGAGAGAATTTCTGGAAAAAGAAACTGAGTAGGAAATGACAAAACACGGGGAGAATAATACGAGAAGTATCGACAGAGAGACCTGAGGAGGTGCTCGCGTCTAGTGCATCAGCAGGAGGCCAGGTCTTGCCTCTTCCTGCTGCTGCTCCTCCTTCTCTTCCTCCTCCTCTCCATCTCCCCTCCTACTCCTCCTCCAATGCCATCAGGACCATTGGTCAGGCTTCATACTACACCTGATATCATCCGTCATGCCTCTGGACCAATGGCCAGGCTTCATACTACATGTGATATCGTCCGTCATGCCTCTACACCAATGGCCGGGCTTCATACTACATGTGATATCGTCCGTCATGCCTCTGGACCAATGTCCAGGCTTCATACTACATGTGATATCGTCCGTCATACCTCTGGACCAATGGCCAGGCTTCATACTACATGTGATATCGCCCGTCATGCCTTAGAACCAATGGCCGGGCTTCATACTACATGTGATATCGTCCGTCATACCTCTGGACCAATGGCAAGGCTTCATACTACATGTGATATCGTCCGTCATGCCTCTACACCAATGGCCGGGCTTCATACTACATGTGATATCGTCCGTCATGCCTCTGGACCAATGGCCGGGCTTCATACTACATGTGATATCGTCCGTCATGCCTCTACACCAATGGCCGGGCTTCATACTACATGTGATATCGTCCGTCATGCCTCTGGACCAATGGCCGGGCTTCATACTACATGTGATATCGTCCGTCATGCCTCTGGACCAATGACCGGGCTTCATACTACATGTGATATCGTCCGTCATGCCTCTGGACCAATGGCCGGGCTTCATACTACATGTGATATCGTCCTTCATGCCTCTGGACCAATGGCCGGGCTTCATACTACATCTTATATCGTCCGTCATGCCTCAGGACCAGTAACCGAACTGCAGATAGTATTATCATGTTTATTGCTTCTTATTTTTCGTCGTAATTCCCTCGTGAAATTTCCCCCTGTTTCCTTCCATTTCTTTCCCTGGGAAGGTTTCCGCTGGGTGTGGCGTTTTTTTTTTTTGTCCTCTCTCTTCGTTCATTTCTTCCCGTTCGTTCTTGTGGCGGTGATTAACGACCTCGCTCCTCTACCCTGAGTTGTTCAGCCAACTTTACCCTTTTCAACAGATGGCTGAGAGGAAAAAGCTCAACGCATTTACGTGCTCATAGATTAATGTAATCAAAATAAGAAACATTTTTTTCATTACCCTAACCTAGTGAGATGGCTATACTTTAGTGTAATCATAAAGTAACCTTCTGTCCTTACACAGTAACGTAAAGTTCTACTTATTAAATAATACTTATGTGGGAAAAGTTTCTTTGCAAATAGATGTATTGAATATTGGAACAAGTTCCCAGAAAATGTTGTGAATACAAAGACTGCAAACACTTTGAAAACAAATCATTTTTGCGTCAGTTTTTGTATCTGGTAAAAGGATGTAAGAGAAAAATATACATAAACATTAATTCATTTTTTCTCGTTCCAAACACTAGAAATATAAATGCAGTGGAGCACAGGATGGTATACAGTCGTAAAAGTTTATTGTGGGGATTTTCCAGTTTAGTTCTGTCCTGTTAAATTCCATGTGGGCTTACTTCACAAGTGCATTGGTTTTCACCTTTTTTTAGCTTCTTCTTCTTCCGGATGTGGTGGGCTGGAACAATTCTTCTTGCAGCTCTACCCTCGCCTCATCCACGTAGATTACAGATAACGTGTATGATATAAACGGATAACCTTAGCATACACCACTGGGCCATCTCTTATCTGTCTCTCAGGGTAGCAGCTGGTAGGCAGCTGCCTACCAGGGAGGTATATTAACAGTACTCCACACCTGACTCAGTGAGCCAGCACTTCAGTGACTCTCAAGTTTCACTCCTTTGGCCTTGGTAGGTACGTTTTCTTTTTTGCCTCCCCCACACGTACGCTACTGGCTTTCAGTTCACAGTCACACAGTTTTCTCATCTCGTACATAACAGATGACAACACGTAACTCACGCCACTCGTTCTTTGTAACTCTGTATTTTGCTGTGGTGAGCGCGACGCGCTATCTTTGCTCTTTTGGCTAAAGCTCTTCGCAGGTACTCGTGCGAAAACTCTCTCTCTCTCTCTCTCTCTCTCTCTCTGTAACTCTGTATTTTGCTGTGGTGAGCGCGACGCGCTATCTTTGCTCTTTTGGCTAAAGCTCTTCGCAGGTACTCGTGTGAAAACTCTCTCTCTCTCTCTCTCTCTCTCTCTCTCTCTCTCTCTCTCTCTCTCTCTCTCTCTCTCTCTCTCTCTCTCTCATCATCATCATCATCTTCGTAAAACATGCGCGAGCCAAAATAGAAAACGTACGAGCGCTAAAATTAATCGAGCGCTAATGGAAGCAACAGTTAAAAGCCTCGAGACTTAAAAGGAAAAATACGAAGCTTCGCCAGAGGCGTCACTGCCTGTGATTGATGCAAGCATTTTTGTGGCTCCTCGCAGCTCGACACTGAAGACCAGTGAAAAGGATACTATAAAGTGATTTGCCGTAACGGGAAGCGTAACTGTTCGTTATCTTCGTGGTTGTTGTGCTAATGTAATTGTTCGTTATCTTCGTGGCTGTTGTACTAATGTAATTGTTCGTTATCTTCGTGGCTGTTGTACTAATGTAATTGTTCGTTATCTTCGTGGCTGTTGTACTAATGTAATTGTTCGTTATCTTCGTGGTTGTTGTACTAATGTAATTGTTCGTTATCTTCGTGGTTGTTGTACTAATGTAATTGTTCGTTATCTTCGTGGTTGTTGTACTAATGTAATTGTTCGTTATATTCGTGGTTGTTGTGCTAATGTAATTGTTCGTTATCTTCGTGGTTGTTGTACCAAGGTAATTGTTCGTTATCTTCGTGGTTGTTGTGCTAATGTAATTGTTCGTTATCTTCGTGGTTGTTGTACCAAGGTAATTGTTCGTTATCTTCGTGGTTGTTGTACTAATGTAATTGTTCGTTATCTTCGTGGCTGTTGTACTAATGTAATTGTTCGTTATCTTCGTGGCTGTTTTACTAATGTAATTGTTCGTTATCTTCGTGGTTGTTGTACTAATGTAATTGTTCGTTATCTTCGTGGCTATTGTATTAATGTAATTGTTCGTTATCTTCGTGGTTGTTGTACTAATGTAATTGTTCGTTATCTTCGTGGCTATTGTACTAATGTAATTGTTCGTTATCTTCGTGGCTATTGTATTAATGTAATTGTTCGTTATCTTCGTGGCTATTGTACTAATGTAATTGTTCGTTATCTTCATGGTTGTTGTACTAATGTAATTGTTCGTTATCTTCGTGGTTGTTGTACTAATGTAATTGTTCGTTATCTTCGTGGCTGTTGTACTAATGTAATTGTTCGTTATCTTCGCGGCTGTTGTACTAATGTAATTGTTCGTTATCTTCGTGGCTGTTGTACTAATGTAATTGTTCGTTATCTTCATGGCTGTTGTACTAATGTAATTGTTCGTTATCTTCATGGATGTTGTACTAATGTAATTGTTCGTTATCTTCGTGGCTATTGTATTAATGTAATTGTTCGTTATCTTCGTGGCTGTTGTACTAATGTAATTTTTCGTTATCTTCGTGGTTGTTGTACTAATGTAATTGTTCGTTATCTTCGTGGCTATTGTACTAATGTAATTGTTCGTTATCTTCGTGGTTGTTGTACTAATGTAATTGTTCGTTATCTTCGTGGCTATTGTACTAATGTAATTGTTCGTTATCTTCGTGGTTGTTGTACTAATGTAATTGTTCGTTATCTTCGTGGCTATTGTACTAATGTAATTGTTCGTTATCTTCGTGGCTATTGTACTAATGTAATTGTTCGTTATCTTCGTGGCTATTGTACTAATGTAATTGTTCGTTATCTTCGTGGTTGTTGTACTAATGTAATTGTTCGTTATCTTCGTGGTTGTTGTACTAATGTAATTGTTCGTTATCTTCGTGGTTGTTGTACTAATGTAATTGTTTGTTATCTTCGTGGTTGTTTTGCTAATCCATAATAATTTTGTTTTAACTCGCGTTGATGCTGGGTCAGAGGGCTAAGGGGTGAGGGGGTGCTGACGTGTACTCGTGGTCTATCCTTGTCATAACTCGGGCCATTTGAAACAGATACTCGCCGTGCTTATGCTGTGGTGTGGGTTTTATATTGTTGTGCAATAAGGGCCGTAGTCAGTGTGATGTCAACTGTGGTTTTTGGCGTATGGTTCTTGGTTTATCGGCTGTGGGACGTAGTTATTGTGAAGGTTGTAGTCGTTACGTGGGTCAAAGTCGTTTGTTCTAGGGTTGTTATGGCGTGGGTCATGGTGACAGTTGCTGTGTGGGCTGTAGGCGTTGTATGGGCAGTGGTTGTGGAGACCTGGCCATGGTTGTTAAGGTGTAGGGCGTAAGTGTTCTCATGCGAGATGCAAGTGATGTGTGAAGCGTGTATGTTGTGATGCTGGGGTGTTGTGTCCACCGTTCCTAGTTCTCTCTTCTTAATCCATCCAAATACTTCGAAATGATCAATACGCGCCTCCCCTCTTGATCTAGCAGACAAGACACAATCCTGCCCTCAGTCATGAGCCAGAGGGCGAAGTGGTGGGCCGCTCCAGTTTCCTTACCCCCTCGTACCTTCACACTTCATCCAGTCCTGTTTTCACCGCCAAGGGTGATATGGTTGCATCCTGCCTTGCCAACAGGTGTAGGAGGGACATCCCTGTTATCGATTCCGATGTCCTTCCAGCAGTGGTGTCAGTTGTCAGTGACACACACACACACACACACACACACACACACTCTCTCTCTCTCTCTCTCTCTCTCTCTCTCTCTCTCTCTCTCTCTCTCTCTCTCTCTCTCTCTCTCTCTCTCAACCCTCGTGAGGTGCAGTCTTCCCCACATACCGTAAAAGTGACTTTAACCAGTTTTTCCCTGAGTGAGACAGATTCCCATGATTCAAGGCAAATTCTTCTGTCCTTCCTTCCCCAATACTGCCTTACTGCAGCCTTGCCTGGGTGATTCCTTGATTCAGTTTGAGGACAGCACGAAACCCATCTACGTCCCAGTTTTATCAACTGCTTTAAACCCATCGCGAAGGACACATTATCAGTATAAGACATACATGACAGTAATGGTACTGGACCTTCGTACTCTCTCTAAGGATGTTCTCTTCCATTTGTTCTTATGACAGACGAATCATTTCGCTTGATTATCAACCGCAGTTCTCTAAGTACAAAACACCTAACTGTTCTGCTTGATATCCGATGAGTAAGAAAGGAGACAAACTGTTATTTCAATATTGTTTACGTATAGTATTCTGGTGAACTGGCGTGGCAGCCACCAGCAGGCATTATGCTGTATATTTACAGACCGTGGTAAGCCCTATGAATTTCCTTTCATGTTCAGCACTTGGAGGGACAGAAACCAGAAGACCGGATGGTTTGTAACGAGGTTATCTGCTGGAGGATGGAAATGGTAAACTACATTCCTGATATGTAGCGAAGGAGATGGGAGCAGAAGGTATCCTCGAAATGCTATCAAAGCCTTCACAAAGTCATAATAAACTACACCTAGTCTTTCTCAGGCTATCCCCGGTTAGCTCAAGGCTCTTAACTTCTAAATTTATCTTCAAGGAAAAAAGAAAAGATGTATTCGTAGAGGATAAATCTTACACCCATTATATTAATTCAAGAAACAGAAATCGTGAGAAAAGTTTCCCAATTATATAGCTGATATTAGATCCTCGCTTGGCCTTGCTGGGCTTCAGCACCTCTTCATCCGTAACTTTGCTAAGGTTGCTCAGCCATTGACTACCCACCTTGAAAAGGACCCCTCCCTCCTCCTTATTCTAACAGGGACGTGCAGCAAGACTCTCGTGAGAGGTTCGGGTCTCTTATGAATGTCTGCTCCCGCGCTAAGCTACCATGATGTCTCAGAACCCCTCACTTAACCGCTGGAGTCTCCACAGAAAGGGAGATTTGCAAAGATCCGGGTAAAGAAAAATCAGAAATGATCAAGACGACTGAACTGTGCTGCGGGAGGTGGGTGTTGTGGTGTGGACCCTGGTTGTTGTGGTGTGGGCTGTGGTTGTCGTGGTGTGGGCTGTGGTTGTTGTGGTGTGGGCTGTGGTTGTCGTGGTGTGGGCTGTGGTTGTTGTGGTGTGGGCTGTGGTTGTTGTGATGTGGGCTGTGGTTGTCGTGGTGTGGGCTGTGGTTGTCGTGGTGTGGGCTGTGGTTGTCGTGGTGTGGGCTGTGGTTGTGATGTGTGTGAACCATAACGTCTCTTGTGTCAGTTCGTACATGATTGTGGTGGTTGTGATGGCGAGTGGCTGTAGGTGACCTGCTGCTGTTGTAGTCTGGTGCTGTACGAGCAGGACGAGCTGGTGAGGGCTTGATGGGGGATGGGGAGGGCCTCATAGAAGCGGTTGGGAGGTGCGGGAGGGCCCTCACGCTGAGGTGGGAGGAGAGGAGGAGGAGGGAACAGGAGATTGAATCTGAGAGGTTGGTGGAGATGCGAGGTCGTCTGCTCACGCCACGTTAAGCCAACACAGACCAATCACCAGGGCGATGTTTGATTTTCTCTGACGCGGAAGAACTTAATGGAGTCCTCCAGTTAAAATGATGGTGACGTGGACCTGCCGCACGGCTTCCCTCTCTCCCTCTCCACTGCTCAGCTGTTGTCGGGTTACTCCTGCGTCCACGCTGCCTCCTGCTCGTATATTCACATAAAGATCCAGATGAATCTGCTGAAAACGAGCATCACTCAGGAATTCCATTGGACATTTTCCAGCTGAAATCCTCGGCACATTTCCCATTGGTGTATGAAATGAGATTATGATGGGAGGAGTAACCTATAATTTTGGTCGTTGTCTGAAATACTGCACCGTATATACGACCCATCCAACGTAGGCAGTGTGTAGAAGACGACACGACTTGGGGCGTCGTCGCAAAGGTAGACGACAGTCGTCTCTTGCTTGGGCAGATCCCTGTCGTGATAGCTTCACATGTGAAACCAATACTTTACGGCTGTGATCGGTATCGTCGGGTCGGACGCCACGCTAAACCTTGCTAAAGGGGTTACAAAAGCGAATTCTGATTGTCTTTTGTCTCCAGAATAGGTTGGAATTTCGCCAGAGTCGCATATTTATAGTAACACAATCACACGGTCAATCTTGTCAGTATATATACTTGCCTACTCTCTCAAGTAGGGTCAAACATGAGAAAAAATGGTTGATATATATAGACAAACGAGTAGTTGTACAGTCACACTGAAAAGCAATTGCACAGTCCCGTTACAGTCACGTATATACAGTGCGTGGAAAAAAAAAGAAAAACTTGTCCGCCTCCCCAGACACATTCACAGGCGATGTCACAGTTACATTGTAGCACACTGTCATCTCTCCCCTAGCCTTGATTACCCTCTGCAGACGTCTGGCCATGGACTTGGCAAGGTTCCTGAAGTGTTCTAGGTCCATGTTTTTGGTCAATAGGGTCTGGATCTCCTGACTGAGGCAAAGTACTGATTGAGGTGTTGCAGGAAGCGGCCGCCTTATTGGGCTTTCTGAGCGCTCAGTGGACATAGAAATCTACTTGTACCGACATTTTCTGGTTCCCAGGCGAGAATTCGGGCTTTCTCCACCTCAGGAAGGTAAGAGCCGACCATTTTGTACACTTGGACGAAGTATAGCGCCAGAAGCCAAATTCCAAAACGAAGTGGCAGTCAGGAAGATTAAAGAAAGGACATCCTTTCCTCAAAATAGTCTGAGGCAAACTGAGGCGGGGGTTGTTTATGCTCACACCGTTAGAAAGACTGGTGTCAGCGACCAGATGTGAAATGATCTCACCCCTGAGAGCATCATACGCTTGTGACCACATTAACCCTTAGCCATGTATCGCCTTTGAAAATATATGGGAGTTACAATGTTTTTTTGTTTTTTTTTTTGCGGACACTGTACATGACCAGTCACATACAGTCACGTAATTTCATACATACAAAGTTCCTGCGTCATAAGACTGAATAACTGCAAAAGATTTTGATATACCCATATAGTATCTGAACATGCCTACATGAGAACATAACCACATAGCCATAAACCAATATCATATCACAGTCGTATAACCGCATATTCATACATCCATGTCGTGATATGATCATACATTCAATACTTTCATTTTTCACAGAGAAATAGTTGCATTCTTTGAATACCAAACACTCCAAATATTAGGGAATATTCGACCCCGCGAGCTATATTGGATCCTCTGTGATCTCTGTAATTCCCAAAGGCCGTACAAGAGAGCAAGAGGCAGGCACAGGGGCCGGGCTCAGGCTGGGCCTGGAGGAGATTTAAAGGTGTGGTGGTGAGACGCAGCTCCTCCGTCAGCAGCCAAGTTATTAGCAGGAGTAGAGGACGAAGTGGTCAGTGCACACGTGCATACGTAATGGTAGGTACCTGAATACACACACACACACACACACACACACACACACACACTGCTGGATGGCTAATTCAGCCAGTAGACACTGTAATGGGAAAAATAAATGGAGCTAAGTTGTGTAGTGTTGATGAAAGATAATCTTAAAAATGATTAATTGACCAACCAAATTTTCAGGGATGACCATAGAGGAACAATTAGGACCGTGCATGAAGCAGAAGAACACGTACTTCTGAGAGATGGTGGAATACTCATAATGGAGATTTTCAACAGTAAAGAACTAAACTGGAAGAATGTGGGTTCTCATGGAGAGAGCGAGTCATAGAGACACAAGTTCGTAAAGTACATATAGCAGCATTGTCCAAACCAGCGTGTCACTGAGCAACTGCCTGGAACCAGAGGGGTTGATACGCCATCACCACACACGAGCTGGTCTACCGAAGATGTAAGATATGATTCATCTGCTGGAAAAAGTGATCATGTAATACTTGAATTCACTTATGTGGTTAATGAAGACATGTTATGATCAGAGAGAGAGAGAGAGAGAGAGCCAGGCTCAGAGAGAAGATATAGTCTCGAAACTCAACACCGTTTCAAAGAGGTATTATAATCTCGGAACTACACAGAGAAAAGCAAGTTTGAGTACACAGATCAGAAAATGGAGCTCTGTGCCCTTAATATGATTCACTGGTATCAAAGGTTATGTGGAGTCTACAGTGAAGGAGGTAAAACATTGACACGTGTATCCGCAATCAGAGGGGGAAGGCTGGAAAAGAAAAGGCTGGATTTCAGTGATGAAAGTTGTCGAAAAGCGAAAAATATTAAGGACAAACTGTAGATAGGATACGGGAGTCACTCTAGCCAGCAAGGATTAAACAGATACCCGAGAGCAAAAAATAAGTACATCAAGATGAGGAAGGAGAGATATAGAAACTTTGGGAACAATGTTATGGAAGAGGCAACAGATAATCCAGGCATTTTCATACAATTCATCCTTAGTAAATCACCGGGTTAAAGAACAGTTAGTGTAGTTAAGGGAATCGGAGGCAGGAGGTATTAGAACAGCTTGAGAAGATACATATTAAGTTTAAATTTGATCTCATAGTTGAAGACAATAATAGCCATATCACAATGAGATTGGATGGAAAGAAGGTCTTAGAAACCATTGAATGGCAAAAAGAAACAATGATAAAAAGAGTCTTGAACCATCTAAGGCTCATGAACTTTATGAAGTTTCTCCTCAGATGCAGATTGAGAAATTGCGCTTAGCTACAGACCGGTGTCTCTGAAGAGCAGTACAGTATGTAAAACACAGGCAACCATTTATCATGTATAACTGGGCAAGATACTGCGTCTCGTAATTACTTGAGGTTTGACTGTTATGATATCTGTTTCTTTCTCCACACCTCCAAGCTCTGGAACTCTCTACCTGTCATGCCTCTTCTAACAACTATGACTTGCACCTCTTTAAAAGGCGGGTTTTCTCTTTACTCCGAAGTTCATAAGAATGTTTCCTAGTTTCGTTCTTCTCTCAATACTGTAACCCACTTCATATCTCAAATAAAGCCCGACCTTGATGTGGACTTTTGAACCTAACTGAATCCTCTAACATAAAAAAAAAAGAATGAATGAATACGTGCAAAGGGAGAACCTACTTCAGAGAGAAACAACACGGATTCACGGAAAATGGGTCGTGTGTAACAAATCTCTTACATAAGACATCTTGTGAGGGAATGAGCCTTGCTCTAGACATTTGAGAAGGACAGGTGGACTGTGTGCTCCTGGACTGCCAGAAAGCATTTAACACTGTACCATAAAAGACGTAGGTTAAGAATGTGTCTCTTCAGTTAGAAATATGGGGGACACTTCGCCCTATACAGATCAAATTCTTGAAAGGGAGTAAAGGACGCATGTGGGATGAGTCTTCTCGAAATGGGCTGGGGTCACCAGTGGCGTACCGCAGGGTTCGGTCTTGGGACATTTATCTTCTTAGTCTGAGTTGCCAGAGGGAATGGACTCATAACCTGAGTAGGAGGAGGTCATGAAGGAGGTAAAGAACGATAAGGATTGCATCTTCTTGCATGGGAACCTGAACATAAGTTGGTATGATACTTGGGTGATGAAATTCATCCCGGCTAAATATGAAGTAATGGCGATGAGACACAGTGAAAGATGGCCTCGATTCGACTATGATCGAGAGGGCAATAAGCTGTGTAAGAGGGACTTAGTTGTCGTTATTGTACTTGACCTGTCGCTAGAGCTCCACCTTGTGGAGACTGTAAGGGACACAAACTGTCTGATTCCAATTTCTAGGAATGCATTTAAGTGGTTGGATAAGGAAATGTTCGGCAGTTTAGTCGCAGTGCATATTAGGCCAAAAGGTTTTTCAAGTTTGGTTACCTTACGCAGAGAAGCATAATGAAAGAGATTGGGTCAGGTGGAGGGGACCAGCACCAAAGCCAGTACAGAACTAACTGAGTTACAGTGAGAGTTCAGAAGCCGTAAATTTGCCCCAACATGGGAAACAGAAGAGTAATGGGTGACTTGATCACAACCTTCAAGTTCCTTAACCAGTTTGATGATGATGACAGTGGACAGTAGACTAACTTAGAACATCTTAGTCCATAACAAGATACGAGACAAGGAATATAATAGAAATTTTTAACTACTTGATTTTATCTACTTAGAGTAGTAGATGAATATGCCGAGTCATGAAATTATAAATGTCGAGAATATTCAGTAGAAAAAGTTAAAGAGATTAAGGCCTCCACGAGATTAAAACTTCCTCCCTGTACAGTACGAATAGGTAATTACAAACACGCACGCACGCACGCACGCACGCACGCACGCGCGCACACACACACACACACACACACACAACACACACACACACGCACGCACGCACGCACGCACACACACGCACGCACGCACGCACGCACGCACGCACGCACACACACACACACACACACACACACACACACACACACACACACACACACTGCTGAATATAAAACATGCATTCATAATGAAAGACACATTACCCCCAACATCACTTGGACAGGGCGGGTCAGGAACCCGGGAAAGTTATGCGAGATATGATCATACTCATGATGGATCGAGATCTGCATGATACGCATGGCTGGGTTGGTATCTTGACGTAGCATGCACACAACAGGCTACTGGAGAAGGTTAGCAACTCGATGAAAAAGGGAGTCGGTACCACACGAATGGGAGGGAGAGAAAAATCATCGTGTTCATTTCTAAGAAAGGCGATAGAGAAAGATTGTAAAATCCACAGTCACAAACATGCATAGTCTGTAAACTGCTAGTGAAGATAACCAGAAAGAAAGCGATGTACAGATGTAAAACGACGAACTAAATATATGAAAGACAGAAAGGGAAAACACCGTGTCCATAAGGCCATCTGCACTACCTCGTCACAGCCAACACAGGCCTCGAAAAAATATGAAAACAGAAAATGTAGGAGGGAGATGGGTGGGTGGACTGCTTGTTTTTCGAGGGTTAACCGGGATTTGGCACCGTCACCGAGAGAAGGCTGGCTCACAGGTGTATTCCCGGGAGGCAGGCAGTAGAGCCCCTTGGTAAGCAGGTAGAAGAGCCCCCAGTAGGCAGGCAGTAGAGCCCCTTGGTAAGCAGGTAGAAGAGCCCCCAGTAGGCAGGCAGTAGAGCCCCTTGGTAAGCAGGTAGTAGAGCCCCCAGTAGGCAGGCAGTAGAGCCCCTTGGTAAGCAGGTAGTAGAGCCCTCAGTAGGCAGGCAGTAGAGCCCTTAGCAGGTCGGTATTAGAGCCCCGGGCAGGTAGGCAGTAGAGCTCATAGTAGGCAGGTAGTAGAGCCCCCAGAAGGTTGTGGAGCCTCCGGTAAGTAGGCAGTAGAACCCTCAGTAGGCAAGCAGTGGAGACCTCACTAAACAGACAGTAGAACCCCCAGAAGACATGCCGTAGAACCCCCTGTAAACAGGCAGCAGAGCCCGCTGTAGGGAGGCAACAGAGCCCCCAGCAGGTAGAAAATAAAGCCCCAGAGAGGCAGACAGTAGAGCCCCAGAGAAGCAGGCAGGAGAGCTCCTAGCAGGCAGGCAGGCCCGGATGAGGGATGGCCAGGGCTGGGCTGAGAATGGTTGGTCCCACATTGGAAAACGATTGAGAGGAACGTGGAAGCAAATAAGAGGGAAATTCTCCTCTTGCAACTCTGCACCAGTGCAAAGGATGGTGCCAGAGTGTACCTTGCTCCGGCGCATACATATACACACAGGTGTGAAATGTATGAATACACAGACGCTGGAAAATGCTCATTTGCAGTAGGATAAGCGTACGAGCAGATATGTACAGTTTTAAGTAAGAATGGCAGTTGTGACCTGAGTTTCATCACATTTTACTCAGTCTTAGGAAACATACCACCTCACGTTGGCCTTACTGTTATTACATAGACAAGTTTGATCCCGTGTATGATCACAGTGGGCTGGGCTGTGCCCTTCTTGCACACCCTGCCCAAGCTCCCTCCAGTCATGTATGATCATAGTGGGCTGAGCTTTGCTCCCTCAAGCATACACTGCCATACCTCCCGGGCATGTATGATCACAGTGGGCTGAGCTGTGCCCTCCACCACACTTCGCCACACCTCCCAGCCATGTATGATCACAGTGGGCTGAGCTGTGCCCTCCACCACACTTCGCCACACCTCCCAGCCATGTATGATCACAGTGGGCTGAGCTGTGCCCTCCACCACACTTCGCCACACCTCCCAGCCATGTATGATCACAGTGGGCTGAGCTGTGCCCTCCACCACACTTCGCCACACCTCCCAGCCATGTATGATCACAGTGGGCTGAGCTGTGCCCTCCACCACACTTCGCCACACCTCCCAGCCATGTATGATCACAGTGGGCTGAGATCTGCCGTCCACCGCACTGCGCTGCACCATCAGACTCCCTGTTTCTCTCATCTTCCCTCCACATCACAATACCTACTCGCCTGTCGAAGCACACCCTCCGGCATGTCTTCACCTCTGCTTCCATTTGCACTTACAATAATCCCACGATATGTAAACCTCCCGCACGACAGCCTCTCGTCCTCTGACTACCTCTCGAAGATGTTTGAAACTCGTGATGTTCCCAGCTGAAATCTGCAGACACGGGGCTCTTGTTCAGCTCCAGGGAAGGGTGGGTCATTAGGTATATGTATTTGCCCGTTTTCTTTTGGTCACACTTTTCTTATTTTTAATGACAGGTCATCTGTGAGTCACAGGTCAGAGTGACTCACCGAGTCACGGATTGTTGTCACGGGTCAGTAGGAGTCACTTGCGGGTCACGGGCTAATATGATTCACCAACGAGTCACGGGTCAGTGTACCCCCATTAGGTCACGGGTCAGTGTCCTCTCCACTTCAGAGGTGACGCAAATGAGGCGGCAGCTTCTGGCGGTATGTGGCAATATTCCCCACTGAGCAGGGTGAAGAGCTGGGGCATGACTGTGCTACACCATCATGCTAATAGTTACGATTTATTGATGTTTTACCCCTGGGGCGTAGACCGCAAGGGAAGCGTGTTAAAGGTCGATGTTATTTCCCGCACATAAC
Organism: Panulirus ornatus; assembly: GCF_036320965.1. Taxonomy (NCBI): domain Eukaryota; kingdom Metazoa; phylum Arthropoda; class Malacostraca; order Decapoda; family Palinuridae; genus Panulirus; species Panulirus ornatus. The sequence continues at coordinate 53,663,663 of NC_092242.1, forward strand.
CCACTGAAGACCCCATCAGTGGCGAGATGGGCATAAGGAGCTCTCAGGGTCGGAAATCCCCTACCAGAAATGCGGTAATCCCGAACTTATGAAGCCTGGGAATGACTCGCAGGATATTTCACAGATCCCGCGCCTCAAAAGAACCGATGAAAATTACCCATAAAATTGGTTGTCAGGGGGAAATTTATTGGCGTCTGTGGGCTGGTGTTTCATGAGGGGGGCCCGCGGGCGCTGGGGGGGAAAGATGTGGCGCCGACAAAGCGGATTTAAATTAAACCTTCAATTACCCTCTTTATTTTTGGATGCCCTTACACCACTTTATTGACCTTTGGCACACCCCCAAAGGAGCTTTAAAGTAAACCTACAATTTGTCTCTTTGCCTTTGAATGCCGCTATGCCCCTGTAATGGCCTTTGGCACCGCCAAAGGGGATTTAAATTGAACCTTCAATTTCCTTTTTTATTTTTGGATGCCTCCACGCCACTCCATTGGCGTTTGGCATCCCCAAAAGGGCTTTGAAATAAACCTTCAATTTGTCTCTTTCCCCTGTAATGGCCATTGGCGCCGCCAAAGGGGATTTAAAGTAAACCTTGAATTTCCCCCTATATTTTTGGATACATCCACGTCACTCTATTGGCCTTTGGCAACCCCCAAAGGGGCTTTAAAGTAAACTTTCTCTTTCTCTCTTTCCCTTTCGATGCCACTGTCCTACTGTTATTGCCTTTGACGCCGCCAAAGGGGATCTAATTCAAACCTTCAATTTCTCTCTTTATTTTTGGATGCCGCCATGCCACTCTACTGCTCTTTGGCATCCCCAAAGGAACTTTAAAGTATACATTCAGTTTGTCTCTTTCCCTCTGAATGCAGCTATTCCCCTGTAATGGCCTTTGGCGCCGCCAAAGAGAGTTTGAATTAAACCTTCAGTATCCCTCTATATTTTTGGATGCCCCTACGCCACTTTATTGGCCTTTGACATCCCCAAAAGGAGCTTTGAATTAAGCCTTCAATCTGTTTCTTTCCCTTTGGATGCCGGTATGCCCCTGTAATGGCATATAGCGCCGCCAGAGGGGATTTAAACCTTCAATTTCTCTTTTTATTTTCGGATGCCCCGAAAGGGCTATAAAGTAAACTTTCAATTTATATCTTTCCCTTTAGATGTCTCTATTCCCCTGTAATGGCCTTTGGCGCAGCCAAAGGAGATTTAAATAAAACCTTCAATTTTCCTCTTTATTTTTGGATGCCTCCACGTAATTCTGTTGGCCTTTGGCACCCCAAAAGGGGCTTTAAAGTAAACCTTGAATATTTCTCTTTCCCTTTGGATGTCGCTATTCCCCTGGAATGGCCTTTGGCGCCACCAAGGGGGATTTAAAGTAAACTTTCAATTTCCCTCTTTATTTTTGGATGCCTCCACGCCACTCTATTGGCCTTTGGTACCATCAAAGGGGCTTTAAAGTATACCTTCACGTTCTCTCTTTCCCTTTAGATGCCGCTGTCCCACCTTAATCGCCTTTGGGGCCGCTAAAGGGGATATGAATTAAACCTTCAATTTCTCTCTTTAATTTTGGATGCCGCCACGACACACTAATGGCCTTTGGCAGCCCAAAAGGGGCTTTAAAGTAAACCCTCAATTTGTCTCTTTCCCGCTGGATGCAGCTGTGCCCTTGTAATGGCCTTTGGCGACACCAAAGGGGATTCAAATTAAACCTTCAATTTCCCTCTATATTTTTGGATGCCTTTACGCCACTCTACTGACCTTTAGCACCCAAAACGGGGCATTAAAGTAAACCTTCCATTAGTCTCTTTGCCTTTGGATGCCGCTATACCCCTGTAATGGCCTTTGGCATCGCCAGAGGGAATTTAAATCAAACCTTCAATTTCTCTTTTAATTTTGGATACCGCTATGCCACTCCATTGGACTTTGGCGTCCCCAAAGGGTCTTGTAAGTAAACTTTCAGTTTGTCTCTTCCCCTTTGGATGCCACTATTCCCCTGTAATGGCCTTTGGCGACGCCAAAGGTGATTTAAATTCAACCTTCAATTTCCCTCTATGACTGCTTGTGTTTGCATGTGAATGTCAGTATGCATGTATGTCAGACTGATAGCCTTTGGTATTGTATTTTGTATTACTGCATGCTTATGTTTATGCATGTACATACAGTCTACCGTAAGATGAAAACAAAATATGTTCTCAGATATGTCTTATCAATATTGTATTGCGCCAAATAGATATCACACGATCATACACACACACACACACACACACACACACACACACACACACACATATATATATATATATATATATATATATATATATATATATATATATATATATATATTATATGAAGTGCTGCTTCCAGTAGCCCTGTACGTTCATTGTCTTCTAACTGTAGAGCAGTGTTTATAGGGGTGTTTCTCACTCGGTGAAGTGTTTCCAAAGGAAATGTTTTCAAAACTTTATGCAATACTTTGCTATTTGTCCGTACGCTCAGGGCTGGGGGGGTCAGGATAAACATACTGAGAGACGCCAGTCAGGCAAGCCACCACTGCTCCCTAGCGGCGGTAGCCATAACTACATGCGCAGTGACATTGCGCAAGGCAATGTGCAGTCTTAGCTATGCCGACCACAGTCTTGTACCTGCCACTGACCTGTACGGAGCTGTTGCCCTTCTTTCAGAGCTAGGTTGTAGTCATTCCACCCTGCGTTGTCGCTACCCTTGCTTTGTTTTGAAGATTTTTGAAAGTTATTGTTCATCAATATCTTTTTATAAGGTTGTTTTATGCAAAATCATTCTTTCATTGACGGATATCTGGCGTGGTTTGCCACCCCAGATTTTAGGGTTAGGCCCCTCTTGGATAAACCAGAAAAGCCATCTTCTGCCCCCACAGAAGGTAATGGTGACGGACCCTCCATAAAAAGTAGGAATGCTGATTTTGTTTTGGTCTATGTGACTGGAATAACGACTCTTGCCTCTCTCAATCCATTCCTAATCAGTAATGTTATTGATGGATGGTCTGAGCATGTTGAACCAATCAGGAAACTAGTTAGTGGTGATTTGCTGATAAGTTGACGAAACAGGTGGCGGAACTACTTTAGTTGATGACGTTCCATGTGCATGACGTGGTCTCGATACCCATTGCCATGACTTCATGCAGGGGAGTCATCTACTGCACTGATGTCACTGATATGTCAGAGGACGACATTGCCAAGGAACTACCAAACGAGGACGTTATCACTGCCAGGTTCATCACCATATTTGCCAGTGGCCAATGGCGTAGAACTCCTCTGAATAACCTAACCTGCGGGAAAACTCGGCTACCGGACAATATCTCTATTGGTTACATGCGATGTCAAGTTCGTCCCTACATTCCGAATCTCTTACGTTGCTTTAAATGCCAGATATTTGGCCGCCGCTTAAAGCGTTTCACTCTCTCTGCTAAATGTGAGAGGGAAGTGTGCTGAGGAGGGTCATACCGCTGAGGATTATATGGCTAATAGGATGTTGTGTGTTAACTGTGGTGGCAACCACCCAAGCTGGGACCGGGCCTTAGGCAAAAGCAAGCACAACTACAAATGTTGCTTGCACTGTATAGGCCAGCCGTGATCTGTTTACAAGAGACCCTTCTAAACGGCACAGTCGAAGACTGTTCCGTTGTAGATAGCTATCACTCGTATAGAAGAAACGAGAATCGTAGGGTAGCTATCTATGTACACCAAAATTTGCCTCGCACACAAGTGACTTTAAATTCTAATCTAGACGCTGGCGAATGTAGAGTGAAATTTAATGATACATATTTGGCCAACTGTTCGATATATTGCTCCAGTTCCAACGCACTTAATAATGAGTCAAATTGACTTGTTAATCAATACCTCACCGTAACGTAGTTTTAGGAGACTTCAATGTTCATCATTATCAGTGGCGAAATATCCGGACAGATGCCAGGGAGGAACAAATGGTTAATTTTATAATCAATGCCAACCTCACTTTTCTGAACGATGGTAGTGGAACTCGTATAGATGACCGGACTGGCAGTATCTCGGCAGTTGATGTATCTTCGTCATCGCGAGATATACTTAATAGACTGTTTCAACAAGAAAAACATCTGTTGTAACATTGTCAATGTACTCTGGGACAACTCGAGTACTATGGACAAATTGATGGTCTTCCTCAGAGAAACAGAATTGATCCAGATGATGTAAGGTGGTTCGTTGGTTGTTCTCTGTGGCGGGGTTGGCTTCGGTGTGAGGCTCCTCCTCCTACTTAGGCTGGTCGCATGGTGGGTGGACATGTCCTCACATTAGACGGTCGGCCTTGAGGGAGGCGGTTATGTTCCGGGGCAGCAGCGCCATGGGGTTGAGCCGGCGGACCTCCAAATGAATTATCATCATCTATGTGCATGATGTGGTGGAGGACTATCATTAGTCTGTCCTATCTCTTCGCTCTATTGGGTAAACTGCAACTGTGGCTGCTGTGCCGACTGAGCTGTGTTTGCCGCCACCTTGGCTCTATACCCACAAAATCTTTTCTTCCTATTTTCAATTATAATTTATCTTTATCACAATATCAGAATTATAATTTCATATATTTTTTGTTATTTTCTATTAGATTACGTCTTTAGGGGTGACTTTAATCGCATATTGAATAGGGTTGCAGGCCCTAATGATCTTCATCTTAGGTCGATGGCTGTAGAAGCCAAAAATCAACAAGCGTAGTCTGCCAGCTTCGTGGTCTCCGCTTGGAGTTGATCGCTCCATAAAAAGAGGTTGTATTTATAGCCAGGTTAATGAGTCATGGGAGTCCATTGGCTGTAACCACAGGTGACTGGTCAACTATAGGTGAACATGGTGGAGGTGTGGACAACTCTGTAGTTCGCACAGCAAGAAAAATGTAGATTAATGTAATTCGTCTGAAACTTTGATTTGTATTACGATTCATTCGGGCGACAGCTTTTAGTTGTTCATAGTCTTTTGGAACGCCTGACCCCGCCATATAGGTTATTACAGTTATATGGTTGTTTGCCTCAATTAGCAGTTTAGCTCAACATGGGAATAATGACTACCTACGTTTTGTATTTACAGTATACAGACAATAAGAGACCAGCTTTTGAAGCTCCTTTTGCTGGTAAATGATGACATATAATTGCATCTTGTTTACTCTAAAGTTTCACAGATCAAGAATTGTAAGGATAACATTGCTAGTGAGAGGTTTTTGTCCTCGCAGTTGCCACCAATTTGAAGCATATATTTAAAGATGGATGATAATAGATTAAACTGGAATGTACCCCAGACCAGATCTATCATGACCCACACATAAACACTGGTAGATGTTATAAAAAAAACATGTAATTTAATAGAAAAATATGCTTTAATGTGTTCAAGTTGAAATTTAGATTGACACCTCTCATTTCCAGAATTCCAGTCTAACAACGGGTTGGATATGATGACCCTCCGACCACCGTCGAGGACCAAGTCACCCTCAGTCGCCTGCTGACATTGCAAGAGGGAGGGAGGAAGCCATCATGACAGCACTCAGGCGTCTTGCCTCAAGGAGGGTGGTACCTCCTTCTCGTGTAAGTTTCATAGTGGGGTAAACCTTCGTCGAGTCAAAGAGGGTGGTACCTCCTTCACGTGTAAGTTTTGTAAGGGGGGGAGGTAAATCTTCGTCGAGGCGTGAACCACCGACATAAATGATTGACATGAAGGACCCTCCCTCCGATTTATGTTAGTATAGGGAGCATTTGGTTCCTCAGGGAGCGCTATGCTCTCAGGGTATTATTAGCTGGGAGGCCATAGTTTTGTGTCACGGTGTGAGTTGCTGTAGCACCCTAGGGAGAGAGAGAGAGAGAGAGAGAGAGTAAACCCGGCGCGTGGCAGTAAGACACTGTTGTGTGTTAGGGAATGACTCGCTCGTTATGGTGTGTCATGCGTCTTCGTCTGTCTTGGAGTGATCTGCCGCCGTGTATCGGGAAGGGACGTGCCAATGCGCCAGGATATGAGGTGCAGACGCATGCCATCTGGTGAGATGGTCGTTTGAAAGTGAACGGCTTTCATGTTAGGGGACGAGTTGGGCGTTGTTGTTTGTCATTGTTGAGAGAGAGAGAGAGAGAGAGAGAGAGAGAGAGAGAGAGAGAGAGAGAGAGAGAGAGAGCGAACCTCTCGTCGTGTGCCAGAGAACAACAGACCGCCGTGGTAAACTATCGTACATCGGGGCATAAGCCCACGACGTGTGGTCGAATCGAAGCCACTGACGTCTGTCAGGGAGTGAGTAGCGTTCCTCCACCGTCAGACAGGAAGCCGCCCTTGTGTGCCAGGGAGTTAGTGGGAATAGTGTGTCCTAGAGTGAAGTAGCCCGACGTGTGCTGGAGACAAAGCCAGAGAATCTGTTAGCGTGAGCAGCCTTTCTTTGCCACGGTAGTTTGTTAGGAAGTGAGCAGCAGTTTTGTGTTGTCGCCACTGTAGTAGTGTGAGGTAGGAAGCCAGTCTTGTGCATCAGGAAGTTAGTCATGTATTGTGTCATGGTGTCAACTACCCAGTATGTTAGAGACGAAGCCACCGACGTGTTTTTGCCTCTGTCGCTTGTGTCTCTGGCAGGAAGCCATCGTGACGGAGCTAGGCAATTTAGTGTATCTTGGAGTGAGCTACCGATGTATATCAGACACGAAGCCAGCGACGTTTGTCAGGGAGGGAGCGGTGTTTTTAGTGTGTCAGGTAGGAAGCCATACCTTTGTGTGTCAAAGAGAGAGAATCGAATTTGGTTTACGATGAAGTGAGCTACCGACACACGTATGTTGGAGACGAAGCTCATCGATGACTGTTGGAGAGGGAGCAGAGTTCTTGAGTTTGTCGAAGTAATGTGTGGTGAAGTAAACTACCGACATGTATTAGAGACTGAGCCACCGACGCCTGTCGAGAACGAGTAACGCTTCATTTTCACCTTTGTAGTGTGTAAGGCAGGAAGCCGCAGTGTGTGTGTATAAACGAATTTGTCGAAGTAGATTGTCAAGGAATGAACTAACGACGCCAAACTAAGGCGTCACTTTAGGACATTTGATCCAGCTAATGATAGACGATTATTTTCAACATGGTTTATGGGTTGTCAAAGTAAAGCTTTACATTCAGACTTTTATTCAGGCTAACGCTAGACGGTTGTATATAGGTTTTGTGGGGCACATATGTGGGCCGTCAAATCAGAGTTATACTTTGTGAATTTTCCTGTGGCTAACATTTGTGCGGGGCTATATGGGTCATCACTTTGAGAACTTTATTATTCTGGCCGAAGCCACCCGATTTTGCTCAGCTTTTGAGGGCTCTATAGTTAATCAAAGTTCAGCTTACATCTACGAATTTTTATTTTGGCAGACGCTAGACGATCTGATGCAGCTTCTGCGGGCTATAAAGGTCGTCAAAGTCAAGCTCAACGTAGTGAATTATATTATGGCCGACGCCTGATGACTTCATTCAACTTTTGCTGGCTCCACTAGCGGGTCGTCATTGTAAAGCTTCACATTGGGAAGTTTATTCCATATGATTTCAGGCGATTTGATTCAGTTTTTGTGGATTCCAATGTTTATCACAGTAAAGCTTCACCTTGGGTTTATTATTTTGGCCGACGACAGATACTTTGTTGTGTGTTTTATGGGCTCCACGGATCACCAAAGTAGAGCTTCAATTTGGGAATCTAATTCTGGCCGACTCCAAACTATTTCACACAGCGAGCTGTATTGGTCATCAGAATAAGGCTTTACTCTCTGAATTTTATTCTGCAGGACACCTTACGATTTTATTCAGCATATGCTGGCTCTAAAGGTCGTCAGAGTAAAGCTTTACTGTGGGACTTTTATTTCAGCGAACCGCAAGACGAATTTATTCAGCTTTTGAGGTGCCCTTGTGTCGTCAAACCAAAGTATCTCCTTGGGACTTTTCTCCTGCCTAATGCTGGAAGATTTCAATCAGATATTACAGTGTCCACAGTTCGTCAGAATTCAAGTTTCCCTTTACGATTTTCTCCTCTGCCTCACGCCAGATGATTTTAGTCTGGTTTTGAAGGGCGCACGGGTCGCCAGACTTTAAGCTTCACTCGGGAAATTTTTTCTAACGCCAAACTGTTGTGATCGGTATGTTTTACGTGGCTCAGGTGGGTCGCCAAACCTGGAAAAGTTGTTCCGGCTAACGTCAAACTTTGTTTCACTCGGGGAATTTTTTTCTGCCTAACGCAACACTCTTCTGATCGGGGGGGATAACGGGGCCCATGGGGTCCTCAGACTTAATGCTTCAACCTGGAACTTTTGTTCTGACTAACGTTAGACTATTTTTATCAGGTTTTGCTAGGCCCACGCACGGGTCGTTAAACTTGAAGCTTCACTCTGGGACCTTTTTTTACTTCTGCATAAGAGAACGACGCCATATGAAACTTATATACTTGTTTACAAAAATTAATGTTCCTTGCCTACATGCTTTTATAGAAGTCAGTTACTTTTTGCATTATAATTTCCATACCCCAAGCTTCAAGCTTTTATCTGTAATTATTCGTAAGAAACGAAGAGGAACTAAGTGGCTTTATGAATATAAGAATATGTTTAATGAATAATTTGACAGATCACAATAGTGCCAAGTTAAACTAGAGAGTTAAGAAAACCTTTGTGGATGTTACAATGTTAACTCAGGGTTGTCACTGGTCTCGTATAAACAGTTATCAAATATTTTTTTGTTCCAGTGTTCCATGAATTATCACCCATCAGCACTTTCAAACATTTATGATCCTTATATTTGACTAAGGCTCTAGCTTGATGATTTATCAGTCATGTCTCATAAATTCTTGATAAATGATGACTGCAGACCTTGTAGTTTCTTTGCAACTTCTCTGCACTCACATTCATAATACGAGGCACACATTCTGCCACACAGGATACATGAGGCGCACATTCTGCCACACAGGATACATGAGGCGCACATTCTGCCACACACGATACATGAGGCACACATTCTGCCACACACGATACATGAGGCACACATTCTGCCACACACGATACATGAGGCACACATTCTGCCACACACGATACGTGAGGCACACATTCTGCCACACACGATACATGAGGCACACATTCTGCCACACATGATACATGAGGCACACATTCTGCCACACATGATACGTGAGGCACACATGATACATGAGGCACACATTCTGCCACACACGATACATGAGGCACACATTCTGCCACACATGATACATGAGGCACACATTCTGCCACACATGATACGTGAGGCACACATGATACATGAGGCACACATTCTGCCACACACGATACATGAGGCACACATTCTGCCACACACGATACATGAGGCGCACATTCTGCCACACACGATACATGAGGCACACATTCTGCCACACCTGATACATGAGGCACACATTCTACAACACACGATACATGAGGCACACATTCTGCCACACATGATACATGAGGCACACATTCTACAACACACGATACATGAGGCACACATTCTGCCACACATGATACATGAGGCACACATTCTACAACACACGATACATGAGGCACACATTCTACAACACACGATACATGAGGCAAACATTCTACAACACAAGATACATGAGGCACAGGATACACAGGATACATGAGGCACACATTCTGCCACAGATGATACATGAGGCACACATTCTGCCACACAGGATACATGAGGCACACATTCTGCCACACACGATACATGAGGCACACATTCTGCCACACATGATACATGAGGCACACATTCTACAACACACGATACATGAGACACACAATCTCCCACACACGATACACGAGGCACACACTCTGCCACACATGATACAGCTGCAGAAACAATGATCATAATCGGGAATTCTTCCAAATTAAGAGAGATTGACAAATATGAATGAACTAAACTTGGCATGGTATTATACAGTCACAGCTACCGGGTTGGCCTATTCAAGATGATGTCACTCCATGGTAAATGGTCAATAAGCATACGCTAATAGCAAATAACAGTACTTGCCGATATTTTTGTGTTTAGGGGGCCGTTGATATACATATTGTGTGTGTGTGTGTGTTTGAACTTTCCGAGAACGTCCGACCATGTTTTCGTGCTTTCAGATTCAAGGTGAACGTGAGAAACAACCGCTTCGTCTCGCACTATTTTTGACAACTATACAACCCTAGTCACTATATATTGATCATTTCATTACTACACAGCCTGATTGAAAGGTATATGTGTCTTTATATGATGCAGTTTTACGAGTTAGAACGCTATGTTTCAAGTATACAGACTCTGTAAAATGATGAAGGGCCAGGTATGGTCATGGGCCAAACTGCATTCCTGAAACGTTTACTTTGTTTACATGCAGACGACAACCTGGTCGCCAGCCAACGCCAACGTACATTCGTTACGCAGTAGTATCATACTCTGAGGTTCCAGTTACGATTGATGCTCAGCGTAAGTTTTACCTTGTCTGCGCATGCTCAGTGTAACTTTTACCTCTTGCGCATGCTCAGTGTACCTTCTACCTCTTGCGCACCGTGTGTAACTTTTACCACTTACGCATGCTCAGTGTAGCTTTTGTACCACTTGCGCATGCTCAGTGTGACATTTTTGCCTCATGCGCATGCTCAATGTAGTTTTTTACCTCTTGCCCATGCTCAGTGCAACTTTTACCTCCTGCGCATGTGCACTGTAGCTTTTTCACCATTTGCGCATGCTCAGTGTAACATTTTTGCCTCTTGCGCATGCTCAGTGTAGCTTTCTTACCTCTTGCGCATGCTCAGTGTAGATTTTTACCACTTGTGCATGCTCAGTGTAACACTTTTGCCTCTTGCGCATGCTCAATGCAGCTTTTTCACCACTTGCGCATACTCAGTGTAACACTTTTGCCTCTTGCGCATGCTCAACGTAGTTTTTTTTTTACCTCTTACGTATGCTCAGTGTAACTTTTACCTCTTGCGCATGCTCAGTGTAACTTTTACCTATAGCGCATGCGCAGTGTAGCTTTTCTACCTTTTGCACATGCTCAGTATAGCTTTTTCACTTCAGTTTCACTTCACTTTTTCACTTCCTGCCTCAAGTTCTGTGACAACGAGTCATTCAGTCAGTGACCGTATTCTCCCTGCAATCATCTCTCTTATATCATGCTTAGCTAAATATGGGCTTTTGCATGACCGGCAAAACGTCACCCAAGAATCTTGAATAGTGTTGAAGAGATATTAGTTGTATGATTATTTTATTGTGTCACTTGACAGCTCCCAGCACGCTATGAGTACATGGCTGGGTGACTCAGGGCTAGAAATATACATGTACGTATATAATAACTGGTCTGAGATACAAAGCTTTTCATGAAAAACTAAAAATGTCTATGAATATATGACGACAGATTTATAGGATAATCATTTGTAGCCGTTGTTCAGACGAAGTGCCGGCCATCATGACCAACAGTATCATACATTTCAGGACTGTGTTGACCTCAGAAGATTGACAAGAGACGCATCATGACAATATCGTTGGATTACCCCTAAAGGTGAGTTGTGGCAAATGAACGTTACATTCTTCCATGTAATTATTTGCCTCACTGGAACATCTGTAGCAAAATCGTAATCATAGAAGTTAACAGAAAGGGAATAACCTATGAAAGTCAACTCATTCCTCTTGAGCTTAAAGGTATTGTATTTATAGGTGGAGATGGAGTCACTGAAGGAGAAGGACTGGAAGCGGCAGTAACAGGAGTCGTCGGGGCAGTGGACCAACATATTCCTCACCCTCCAGCACCTCCAGGGTATCTTCTACATCCTCATCCTCGCCTGGGCCGCCAGCGTCGCCGTGTTCCTCCTGGAGCTGTTCAGGCACCGCTGCTCTCGCCACTAAGAGCCAAGCACTGCTGGAGCTGTTCAGGCACCGCTGCTCTCGCCGCTAAGAGCCAAGCACTGCTGGAGCTGCTACGGCATAGTTGTGTTGATGCTAAGAGCCAGACACTGGTAGTGTTGCTCAGGCATCACTGTTCTCACTGTAAGAAGGCAGGCACTACTGTGCCAGCACCAGTGCTGATAGGATCCTTACACAAAGCTGTATAGGTCATGTTTCTCTCATCGCCAGGTGTCCATCATTGATGGAGTTGCCCAGGTACCAGTGCTCTTGCCTCTGCCACCAGCGAGAGAGAGGAATTAGGTAGTAGTGTATTGGCTCCTCCCATGACTCCTGCAAATTGAAGGCGTACTAATATGACTACACTTTATTATGTGACTCTGCCACCAGTGAGAGGGAGGGCTCAGGTGGTAGTTTAATGGCCCCTTCCAGTACCCCAGCTAACTTGAGGATTATCCAGTTAAGACATTGGCACTTCTCTGATATTTAAGGCACTATTACCATCATATACCAAGCACTGCTTACTGCTTACACACCACTGCTTTTATGCTTGGTGTGTCATTGTTCCTCCACAGACCACCGGGAAATATAGGACTCTGGTGGTAGAAGGTCACATATCCTGGACTTAGTAATAATCAATTATCAGCACAAAACACTCGTATGTCGGTCCACAGTGTGCTACAACGTCCTGATCCTTTCTTATGTCAGGATTTCCATGTTGTTGCATTCCAGCACGAGTTGCAACTTTCAGCAGTCAGTATGATTAACAACTACAGATTATAATCTGGATCAACTACAGCACATTTTGCAGTCAAATCTCATAGAATAAGGCTTACAGTAGTTATACTTGATTATTCTAATGTTCTATATTTCAATGTTTAAGTCGACTATGTATATGCTTGTGAGAAGGCTTTAATAGAATCAGTATGACCATGAAAATTTAACTAAGGTTGGTGTGTAGGATATCATTATGGCAGACACAGAAAGGCACTTGAGTACCACTGTAATGTTAAGCTGCAATGAATGGTGGGTGGGTAGACCAAGCCACAGAGATGAGGAACTTGGCTAGTACACTAACATGGGTTTGTTTCCCTATACACTGGTTAAGGTGGGCTGGTCAGTACACAAAGAGTAGTGGGTCATCCTCTACACACAGGTGTGGGTGGGCTGGTTAGTGCACAGATTAGTGGGTCATCCTCTGCACAGGTAAGGGTGGGCTGGTCAGTACACTAAGAGCAGTGGGCCGTCCTCTACACTGGTTGAGGTGGGCTGGTCAGTACACTAAGAGTAGTGGGTCATCCTCTGCACAGGTGAAGGTGGGCTGGGCAGTACACTAAGAGTAGTGGGTCATCCTCTACACACAGGTGTGGATGGGCTGGTTAGTGCACAGATTAGTGGGTCATCCTCTGCACAGGTTAAGGTGGGCTGGTCAGTACACTAAGAGCAGTGGGCCGTCCTCTACACTGGTTGAGGTGGGCTGGTCAGTACACTAAGAGTAGTGGGTCATCCTCTGCACAGGTGAAGGTGGGCTGGGCAGTACACTAAGAGTAGTGGGTCATCCTCTACACACAGGTGTGGATGGGCTGGTTAGTGCACAGATTAGTGGGTCATCCTCTGCACAGGTTAAGGTGGGCTGGTCAGTACACTAAGAGCAGTGGGCCGTCCTCAACACTGGTTAAGGTGGGCTGGTCAGTACACTAAGAGTAGTGGGTCATCCTCTGCACAGGTGAGGATGGGCTGGGCAGTACACAGGCATGAATGGATTAACCATAACACACAGTGACTCTCCTTGACCACTCCGACTGTCACTCTAATTAGGTGAAGGCCACTTTGTTCAAGTAACTTTGGTTTAATATAAAACACATCATTCTCCTGTTGGGAGAAATATTGTCATAATACACTTTGGTGATTGTGCTTTAGATAAATACCAGCATTTATTTCTAGGTAAATAAACAGGCAAATCATTAAGTCAGGATGTACTCGTCTCTGTAAGAGAATTTGATTTTCTGTAGATTATCCAAGGGCCTAATATCCTGGGCGGCTCTGAAAATGAGATGATCCGACTTTCCTAAAATCATCATTCCTTTGTGATTTCATGATCGTCAAACATACCAGGAATTTGGAAATGTTCAAAGCTTGTGCAGTTACATTTAGAAATAAATACTGTGTATATTAGACATAATCTTATTATATCCTTCAAAGAACCTAAGGAAGGTGAGTGGAGGTGGAGCAAGAATATTCTGGCCTCAGGATCCTACAATCCTTAATGCGCCACCGATGACAGGAAGCTGTTGCAAGCAAAGGATTGTACACTTATGACCTGTACCAAAGTGTATGACATTGCTTGCATGAATAAGAGAAATTCGTTCTCACTGTTACAGCTAAGAACCGGAAGGTGAGTTGTTAGTGGAGGATAAGGTGTATTAAGGAAAATAGAAGCACAACTCAGCCACAATTGGCAAGAAGCCAATTTCACATCGGTGTATTTTACACCGTCGTTTATCATCTGACTGGAGAACTGGACCGGGAAAAGGCTTTGTATTAAGCTGTCAATACCAGTGTCGGTGTACTGAGTGACGTGAGCATTGTTGAGGGAAAAGATACCACTGAAATACGTCAAATGGCTGCCAGGTTGCAACAGGCATATCCAGAGGACCTGGAGGGCTGCTTCTCTGATGAATTCCCTCATTATGTTCAGTGCTCGAAGGGCACGAGTCACATGTGATGACAAGACCCTTTAAATGTACTTCGTGAACTAGACACTTCACAACTGGATATGCTTTTGCCTAACATATGAGTTGTTTTGAATATTTATATGACTATTATGGCGTTAAATGCTGGAGGGGATCGAGGTATCAAAATATTTAGAAATATATGTACATTCCACATGAGCGTTACTGAATGTTGACCTAGCTTGCTATCGACTCGCTGTTCAGCTTAGATTTGTGTATACAGAGTTATGATTTCATGTTTATTTCTAAGTGTGAGGAATTGATTGCCTTGACATGGTGCCTGGGGGCCTCAAGGTAGCTGAACTCTCACAGGGTTGTCACACGAACGGAACGTTCCGTACGTGCGAAATATTGTGTATAAGTTCATTTCTGGTTTATTTTGTTTGACTGGCTTTCATAGTGTTATGTGCGTCTCTAGAGGATGGACCTTTGATCAAATGGCTGGATGGACCTTTGATCAAATGGCTGGCATATCCGTCCAATCGAGGAAAATCTGTTTGAGAAATATTCCTCTCCCAAACTAGTGTGATGCCAGTCTATCACGAAAGTGATATATAGTGCTGTACCTCAGCGATCAGATAGCGTCACAATCATCACCTGTTCTGCGTCTGACATCTCCTCTGATGACAATTTGTTTTGATGGTTTCGGCCAAGAAGAAATGATGTTTCACAGAAATTTGAAAGATTTCAAAAGGTGGTGAATTGGTTACAATAACACCATAAAAAGTCGTATACATATTAATACAATGATCAAAATCAAAGCACTTGATTATCAGGATAAGATCGCTTTCCCATTAAGCACATTTTACCTGTGTCACCGACGAGAAAGTTTAGTTTACCCAAACCGTTCTCCTTTACAAGTTACGAGCTTATCCATAAGATGGCGTTAGTGGTGGCAATATTTGGCGTCTTCATAAAGCCATTAGTAATCTAGGGTAGTTGCCCTTCTCAAATACATTCTCATTCGTTCAAATATGTGACGTCAAATGTGTCAGTTAACCCGGAGCACTGGCGGCTTAAGGATGTAGCCAGTGTGTCTCTGTGTTTGCACAATGGTTTTAAACCCGTTTTTTCAGACAGTGTTACGATGTGAGAACTTTTGACATACCAGTGGATATAAGAACAATGGCTAATGATCCTAAAGCGTCTCGATCTAGTGTACAGACATTAAGAGAGTGTGAACATTCAGTTGTCGATGCCATGAAGATCACATACACACACAAGCGTTCGTCACAAGGGGCAGCCAAATGGAGGTCAAAGTATCATACTGCTATACATTTGTTGGATAGAGAAGTCATACTGAGGATGTCGCATGACCTGGACCAGGTAAGCAAGTTTTCGTTGAAATCGTATGACACGTTTGACGCCGGCGGTGAATCACTGAACGAAACCCAGTACTTAAGTTGGTGGAGTTGTTCCTCATTATGCTTTACTTCTGGTGAAATTTATAGACGATATGAGTGAATAGTGATGTTATCTATACATTACGTAGAAGCTGTACATTTTACATATGAATGTTAAGAATATACTTGGATTACGTGATTACGTATTGAGATATTTAGTTTTTCATATACGTTTATTTGAAAGAAACTCTAGATGATCTTTTTATAATCATTTTGAAGAAGAAACAGATGATTTTATCAGAGATAGATCGTATATTATCAGAAAAGACGTCAACATGTTTGGCTGGTAGGGTGAAGTACATGGAGACACCGAGACCGTGAACGGGTGGGAGGGTGGGAGTCGCCTGCCTCAGACCTGAGTGTTAACACGCCTCTGGATTCCAGCCCAAGTTTTCACCTCGACATTTTTACACGTTTTTTTTTTAATTTTCCAAAAGAAGGAACAGAGAAGGGGGCCAGGTGAGGATATTCCCTCAGAGGCCCAGTCCTCTGTTCTTAACGCTACCTTGCTAACGCAGGAAATGGCGAAAGTTTGAAAAAAAAAAAAAAAATTTACACGTTGTATTTATATATATGATGGTGACGTCCCCTGGTGTTGTGACATCACTGTTCTATGATTAGGTTGGCCTGATGACGTGGGCTTCAAAATGGTTTTGACGTCAGCACAGAAATGTAAGGAAGATTACATCATATATTTCTTACTGTTCACTCTTAAGTAATATCTCCCGTGCTGCGTTACATGGCTAAATTTATCATCATGTTTTAGACTTGTGGATTCCACTCACGTGTATGTTTTTCATGTTTCGTGGTATAAGGTTTATATTAAGTCTCTTTATAGTATCCTATAACGTGTTACAAGTTGGGATCTTATATAATGATAATTCTTCGTAACAATACTGCCATTTTTTATGACCCCTTGATATGCCTTACTATATAGTAACCTGTTGCCTCTTACTGAACCTACAGTATGTCTTTAACTGTACCTGTACGTTGTGTTTCGCTGTAACTACTGGTCGTCTGCTGCACCTAATCTTCGTCTTCTGCTGTACCTACAGGTCGTCTTCTACTATACCTACAGGTTATCTTCTACTGTACCTCCAGATTGTCTTCTACTGTACCTTCAGGTTGTCTTCTACTGTACCTCCAGTTTGTCTTCTACTGTACCTAGAGGAGCTCTTCTACTGTACCTACAGGTCATCTACTACTGTACCTCCAGGTCATCATCTACTGTACCTACAGGTCGTCTTCTACTGTACCTTCAGGTTGTCCTCTGCTGTGCCTACAGGTCGTCTTCTGTGCCTACAGGTCATCTTCTACTGTACCTACAGGTCATCTACTGTACCTACAGGTCGTCTTCTACTGTACCTACAGGTCGTCTTCTACTGTACCTACAGGTTTTCTGCCGTACCTCTAGGTTGTCCGCTGCTGTGCCTACAGGTCGTCTTCTGTACCTACAGGTCATCTTCTACTGTACCTACAGGTTTTCAGCTGTACCTCCAGGTTGTTCTCTGCTGTGCCTCCAGGTTGTCTTCTGTACCTCCAGGTTGTCTTCTGCTGTACCTCCAAGTTGACTTCTGCTATACCTCCAGGTGTCTTCAGCTGCAGCTCCAGGTTGTCCTCTGCTGTACCTCCAGGTTGTCTTCTGCTGTACCTGCAGGTTGTCTTCTGCTGTGCCTCCAGGTTGTCTTCAGCTGTACCTCCGAGTTGTCTTCTGCTGTACCTCCAGGTTGTCTTCTGCTGCTTCTTCACGCTGTTTGCTTCACCTCCAGGTTGTCTTCTGCTATACCTTCAAGCTGTTTGCTTCACCTAAAGGTTGTCTTCTGCTGTACCTCCAGGTTGTCTGCTGCTGTACCTCCGGGTTGTCTGCTGCTGTACCTCCAGGTTGTCTTCTGCTGTACCTCCAGGTTGTCTACTGCTGTACCTTCAAGCTGTTTGCTTCACCTCCAGGTTGTTCTCTGCTGTACCTCCAGGTTGTCTTCTGTTGTACCACCAGGTTGTCTTCCACTGTACCTCCAGGTTGTCTTCTGCTGTACCTCCAGGTTGTCTGCTGCTGTACCTCCAGGTTGTCCTCTGCTGTACCTCCAGGTTGTCTGCTGCTGTACCTCCAGGTTGTGCTCTGCTGTACCTCCAGGTTGTCTTATGCTGTACCTCCAGGTTGTCTTCTACAGTACCTCCAGGTAGTCTTCTGCTGTATCTTACAAGCTGTTTGCCTCACCTCCAGGTTGTCTTCTGCTGTACCTCCAGGTAGTCTTCTGCTGTACTTTCAAGCTGTTTGCTTCACCTCCAGGTTGTTCTCTCCTGTACCTCTAGGTTATCTTCTCCTGTACCTCCAATTTTTCTTGTGCTTTACCTCCAGGTATGTCTGCTGATGTACTTCAAGGTTTTGCTCTGCTGTATCTCCATGATGTCTTCTGTTCCACCTCCAGGTTGTCCTCTGCCGCGCCTCCAGGTTGTCTTCTGCTGTATCAACTGGTTGTCTTCTGCTGTACCTTAAAGCTGTTTGCTTCACCTCCAGGTTGTCTTCTGCTGTACCTCCAGGTTGTTTGCTGCTGTACCTCCAGATTTTGCTCTGATGTACCTCCAGGTTGTCTTCTGCTGTACCAATACGCTGTTTGCTTCACCTCCAGGTTGTCTTCTGCTGTGCCTTCAAGCTGTCTGCTTCATCTCCAGGCTATCCTCTGCTGTACCTCCAGGTTGTCTTCCATTGTACCTCCAGATTGTCTATTACTGTACCTTCCGGTTGTCTTCTGCTGTACCTCCAGGTTGTTTGCTGCTGTACCTCCAGGTTGTGATCTGATGTACCTTCAGGTTTTCTTCTGCTGTACCAATACGCTGTTTGCTTCACCTTCAGGTTGTCTTCTGCTGTACCTCCAGGATGTCTTTAGCTGTACCTTCAAGCTGTTTGCTTCACCTCCAGGTTATCTTCTGTTGTACCTCTAGATTATCTTCCTTGTACATCCAGGTTCTCTTTTGCTATACCTCCAGGTTCTGTGCTGCTGTACATCCAGGCTGTGCTCTGCCGTACCTATAGGATGGCTTCTGTTGCACCTCCAGGTTGTCCTCTGCTGTACCTCGAGGTTGTCATCTGCTGTACCTTCAAGCTGTTTGCTTCATCTCCAGGTTGTCTTCTGCTGTGCCTTCAAGCTGTTTGCGTCATCTCCAGGTTTTTCTTCTGCTGTACCTTCAAGCGTTTGCTTCACCTCCATGTTGTGTTTTGCTGTACCTCCAGGTTGTCTTCTGCTGTACCTCCAGGTTGTCTTCTGCTGTACCTCCAGGTTGTCTCCTGCTGTACCAACAGGTTGTCTTTTGCTGTACCTTCAAGCTGTTTGCGTCACGTCCATACTGTCTTCTGCTGTACCTCCAGGTTGTGCTCTGCTGTACCTCCAGGTTGTCTCATGCTGTACCAGCAGGTTGTCTTCTGCTGTACCTTCAAGCAATTTCCTTCACCTCCAGTTTTTTTTTCTGCTGCACCTTCAGGTCTTTTCCTGAACCTCCAGTCTGTCTCCTGCACTTCCAGGTTGTCTTCTGTTGAACTCCAAGTTGTCCTCTGCTGTACATTCAAGTTGTTTTCTGCTGTACCTCCAGTTTGTCTGCTGCACCTCAAGGTTGTCTTCTACTGTACCTTCGGGTTATTTTCTGCTATATCTCCAGGTTGTCCTCTGCTCCAACTTCAGGTTGCCTTCTGCTGTACCCCCCGGGGTTTTCCCTTTTCCCTTACCTCCTTTTTTTTGGGTCCCCACCCCCCTTTTATTGCCCGGGGGTCCCAAAGGGTTTTTAATAAACCAATTTTTCCCCTTTTTCCCCCAAAACTCGGTATGGCCCTTGCCAAAACCCGGGGGTGCCCCGCCAAAAAGGGGAAACCCAAAAAAGCGAGTTTGAGCCCTTCCCTTCGAATCCCAAACGCGAGATGAGTCGTCCCTTCGAACCCAAAAAAACAGCGAGATGAGTCTTTCCCTTCGAACCCCAAACAGCGAGATGAGTCGTTTTTTCGTTGGGTTTGGTTTTTAAATTAAAGGGGTTCCCCTTCGAATCCCAAACGGCGGATGAGTCTTTCCCCCGAATCCCAAACGCGAATGAGTCGCCCCCTTCAATCCCAAACAGCGAGATGATTTCGCCCCTTCAAAACCCAAACAGCGAGATGAGTCGTTCCCTTCGAATCCCAAACACGAGATGAGTCGCCCCCTTTCAAAACCCAAACAGCGAGATGATTCCCCCTTCGAACCCAAACAGCGAGATGAGTCGTCCCTTCGAATCCCAAACACGAGATGATTTCTTTCCCTTCAAAACCCAAACAGCGAGATGAGTCGTCCTTCAAAACCCAAACAGCGAGATGAGTCGCCCTTCGAATCCCAAACAGCGAGATGAGTCGTCCCTTAACCCCAAACAGCGAGATGAGCCCGTCCCTTCAAAACCCAAACAGGGGAGATGGAGCCCGCCCTTTCAAATCCCAAACAGCGAGATGAGTCGTCCCTTCGAAACCCAAACAGCGAGATGAGTCGTCCCTTCGAATCCCAAACAGCGAGATGAGTCGTCCCTTCGAAACCCAAACAGCGAGATGAGTCGTCCCTTCGAATCCCAAACAGCGAGATGAGTCGTCCCTTCGAATCCCAAACAGCGAGATGAGTCGTCCCTTCGAATCCCAAACAGCGAGATGAGTCGTCCCTTCGAATCCCAAACAGCGAGATGAGTCGTCCCTTCGAATCCCAAACAGCGAGATGAGTCGTCCCTTCGAAACCCAAACAGCGAGATGAGTCGTCCCTTCGAAACCCAAACAGCGAGATGAGTCGTCCCTTCGAAACCCAAACAGCGAGATGAGTCGTCCCTTCGAATCCCAAACAGCGAGATGAGTCATCCCTTCGAATCCCAAACAGCGAGATGAGTCGTCCCTTCGAAACCCAAACAGCCCCTTTTGCCATCCCCCAGGTCGTGGCAAGGACGATTAACCTATCTCTCACACGATGTTGTCGCTTTCCCATTACATGTTCAATGGGGGCAGGGGCTCAAAGACGACGGGAGGAAGGGGAGGGGTTAAGTCGTGCTCAAGCGTTATGAAGTCGTGCTCAAAGGGGTGGGGGTCGGGGGTTAACTCGTAGCTCAATGGGTTAGGTCGTGCTCAAGGGCTAAGTCGTGCTCAAGAGTTAAGTCGTGTTCAATAGGGTTGTACCGTCGTGTTCAATGGGGTTGTACCGTCGTGTTCAATAGGGTTGTACCGTCGTGTTCAAGGGGTCGTGCCCGTCGTGCTCAAGGGGTCGTGCCCGTCGTGCTCAAGGGGTCGTACCCGTCGTGCTCAAGAGGTCGTACCGTCGTGTTCAAGGGGTCGTACCCATCGTCCTCAAGGGGTCGTACCCGTCGTGCTCAAGGGATCGTACTGTCGTGCTCATGGGATTAGAACAGGTTGCTTTTAGAGGATCAAGGAGCAGGCCTTGAACAGCCATCATCGAAGTGGATATACCCCTTCTTCAAGGAGCCATAGGCCAGTATTCGAAACAGCCTGAGGAGCACAACTGATTGTAGAGGTCACTGAAGATTAGATTAGAAGGTCAAATAGGTCAGAGAGAGAGAGAGAGAGAGAGAGAGAGAGAGAGTGTGTGTGTGTGTGTGTGAAGCCCCATTACTTCATAAGTGACAGTAGGTCAAGGAAGGCCATTTCGCCTTTTTTTTTTTTTTGGCATCGGGTCGAAAGACGTCTAATTGGGAGAAGATGGAGGGAGGTCAAATGTAAATGTTTTTGATGGGTATCGTACGCCCCCTCCCTCCCCCCTTCCCCCCCTCCGTGAAGCCCTTCATCAACATGTCCGAAAAAAAAATCTAACACAGCCTCTTAGGTCACTGACCATTTCCAATTCCACACAGACACACGGATCTACTCGTATCCTGGGGCAACTGGAAGGATTCTTTCGACAGGAAACCGTCGAAGGACATATTGCTTTTTTCATAAACGATAGATATATAACTCGCTAGTTATTTCAGGGCCTTGATACAGCAATTCATCCTGATATGTTCAGAAACTCGAGCGGCAAAGCTAATTGGATTTTTTTGGTGTCGAGAAAATAATACGAGTAGAAAACAAGTTAAACAAGTTAGATTCACATTTTTGTAAGGCAACAAAATATTTTCTACATATAAAGTGTTCAGTTTACAATGAGAGTACATCTACAATAGACCGAGTATGAAAATATGTATGATTTGTACACGATTCTGTCGAATTCTGTCTTGAAATTTGGGTGAGATGATTTTCCAGACGTCCCTCTGTGAGGGGCAACTCGTATCCAATGCCACTTCTCGAGTCTGCAAGAAGGATGCATTAGCGAGCTCTCACCTTCCTTTTCCAGGCATCAAATACTGAGGACTAGTGCGTCGCGCTCTGTATATCATAGAATTCATTTATTTGTTCGAGATTCTTTCTTGTGTGAAGATATCCAGTGCCCCTTCTTGAGTCTGCAGAAGGGTGCATTAGCGAGCGAACTTTCCCACCTCCCTTCGCCATCTTCTGACATGTAGAGTAAACCAAGAATCTGACCCTTAAGTCCATTAAGAGAAGATAGCATTATGATAACAGGACCCCTCATTATGATAACAACCCCTCATTATGATAACAGGCCACTCATTATGATAACAACCCCTCATTATGATAACAGGCCACTCATTATGATAACAGAACCCCTCATTATGATAACAGACCCCTCATTATGATAACAGGCCACTCATTATGATAACAACCCCTCATTACTATAACAGACCCCTCATTACTATAACAGACCCCTCATTATGATAACAGACCCCTCATATGATAACAGACCCCTCATTATGATAACAGGCCACTCATTATGATAACAGGCCACTCATTATGATAACAGAACCCCTCATTATGATAACAGGCCACTCATTATGATAACAGGCCACTCATTATGATAACAGGCCACTCATTATGATAACAGAACCCCTCATTATGATAACAGACCCCTCATTATGATAACAGGCCACTCATTATGATAACAACCCCTCATTATGATAACAGGCCACTCATTATGATAACAGACCACTCATTATGATAACAGAACCCCTCATTATGATAACAGACCCCTCATATGATAACAGACCCCTCATTACTATAACAGACCCCTCATTACTATAACAGACCCCTCATTACTATAACAGACCCCTCATTACTATAACAGACCCCTCATTACTATAACAGACCCCTCATATGATAACAGACCCCTCATTACTATAACAGACCCCTCATTACTATAACAGACCCCTCATTATGAAAACAGACCCCTCATTACTATAACAGACCCCTCATTATGAAAACAGACCCCTCATTACTATAACAGACCCCTCATTATGATAACAGGACCCCTCATTATGATAACAGACCCCTCATTATGATAACAGGCCACTCATTATGATAACAGGCCACTCATTATGATAACAACCCCTCATTATGATAACAGAACCCCTCATTATGATAACAGACCCCTCATTATGATAACAGAACCCCTCATTATGATAACAGAACCCCTCATTATGATAACAGACCCCTCATTACTATAACAGACCCCTCATATGATAACAGACCACTCATTATGATAACAGACCACTCATTATGATAACAGGCCACTCATTATGATAACAGACCACTCATTATGATAACAGGCCACTCATTATGATAACAGACCCCTCATTATGATAACAGGACCCCTCATTATGATAACAGGCCACTCATTATGATAACAGGACCCCTCATTATGATAACAGGCCACTCATTATGATAACAGGCCACTCATTATGATAACAACCCCTCATTATGATAACAGGCCACTCATTATGATAACAACCCCTCATTATGATAACAACCCCTCATTATGATAACAACCCCTCATTATGATAACAGGCCACTCATTATGATAACAACCCCTCATTACTATAACAGACCCCTCATTATGATAACAGACCACTCATTATGATAACAACCCCTCATTATGATAACAGACCCCTCATTATGATAACAACCCCTCATTATGATAACAACCCCTCATTACTATAACAGACCCCTCATTACTATAACAGACCCCTCATTATGATAACAGACCACTCATTATGATAACAGACCCCTCATTATGATAACAGGCCACTCATTATGATAACAGAACCCCTCATTATGATAACAGACCCCTCATTATGATAACAGGCCACTCATTATGATAACAGGCCACTCATTATGATAACAACCCCTCATTATGATAACAGACCACTCATTATGATAACAACCCCTCATTACTATAACAGACCCCTCATTATGATAACAACCCCTCATTATGATAACAACCCCTCATTACTATAACAGACCCCTCATTACTATAACAGACCCCTCATTACTATAACAGACCCCTCATATGATAACAGACCACTCATTATGATAACAACCCCTCATTACTATAACAGACCCCTCATTACTATAACAGACCCCTCATATGATAACAGACCCCTCATTATGATAACAACCCCTCATTACTATAACAGACCCCTCATTATGATAACAACCCCTCATTACTATAACAGACCCCTCATTACTATAACAGACCCCTCATTATGATAACAACCCCTCATTATGATAACAGACCCCTCATTATGATAACAGACCCCTCATTACTATAACAGACCCCTCATTATGATAACAACCCCTCATTATGATAACAACCCCTCATTACTATAACAGACCCCTCATTACTATAACAGACCCCTCATATGATAACAGACCCCTCATTACTATAACAGACCCCTCATTACTATAACAGACCCCTCATTATGATAACAGACCCCTCATTATGATAACAACCCCTCATTACTATAACAGACCCCTCATTACTATAACAGACCCCTCATTACTATAACAGACCCCTCATTATGATAACAGACCCCTCATTATGATAACAGACCCCTCATTATGATAACAGACCACTCATTATGATAACAGACCCCTCATTATGATAACAGACCCCTCATTATGATAACAGACCCCTCATTATGATAACAGACCCCTCATTATGATAACAGACCACTCATTATGATAACAGACCCCTCATTATGATAACAGACCACTCATTATGATAACAGACCCCTCATTATGATAACAGACCCCTCATTATGATAACAGACCCCTCATTATGATAACAGACCCCTCATTATGATAACAGACCCCTCATTATGATAACAGACCCCTCATTATGATAACAGACCCCTCATTACTATTGCAGACCACTCATTATGATAACAGACCCCTCATTATGATAACAGACCCCTCATTATGATAACAGGCCACTCATTATGATAACAGACCCCTCATTATGATAACAGACCCCTCATTACTATAACAGACCACTCATTATGATAACAGACCCCTCATTACTATAACAGACCCCCTCATTACTATAACAGACCACTCATTATGATAATAGACCCCTCATTATGATAACAGACCCCTCATTATGATAACAGACCACTCATTATGATGACAGACCCCTCATTATGATAACAGACCCCTCATTATGATAACAGACCCCCTAATTATGATAACAGACCACTCATTAACTCGCGCTAACTCGAGGATATGGTTAACAAATGCCTTTCATAATTATCTAGATCTAAATCAAAATCACTACTGTATTGTACTTAAACGAATGGTATTGCGTCTATTTCTAATCAACATCCACTCGTCTATTTGTAAGTAACATCTACTCGTCTTTTTCTAAGTAACATCTGTTCGTCTATTTCTAAGTAACATCCACTCGTCTATTTATAAGTAACATCTACTCGTCTTTCTCTGAGTAACATCTATTTGTCTATTTCTAAGTAACCCAATTAGATCCGTAGCTTATCACACGATAACAAATCTACCGTTATCTTTACTCCATTAAATGATAACTAAGATATCCACACAGTCCTGCTTTTCTACATAGTGGGGGGAGACTGTGTTGGGGAGGGTTGAACACGCACACACTCGGGCGCGCTCCCCTTCGTCCACTCTCTCCATAAAGCTTGGACAAAACTCACCTCTCCACGTTTACGACATTAAGGTCGTCCTCGACGACAGCCAGGAAGTCGTTCTCGCATTCCTGGTTGCCAAGGTTGCCAGAGGCATCCCTACATCAGGTGCAAAATGTCTACACACACGAACTTTTGAATGACTTTTCCATTTTTTCACAGTTACTTGATGATCTTGACAGTTATATAATTCATGTATGTTTTACTTTAAGTATATAATTCACTTCTATTTCACTTTAAGTAGAAATACTTGCTAAAGTGTGTCTAGGATCGAAGTCAACTTATATGATGTTGGATTCAAAGTCTTTGACTATCGGTGTCTCCAGGTTGATACTGGCTGTATCCTATAAGGCTTTAGAAAGGCCATTTAGAAGGGCCATTTAGAAGGGCCATTCTCTTTGTTAATGGTCTCCAGGCTGATGGTGGCTTTAACCTATAAGGCTTTCGAAGGGCCATTTAGAAGGGCCATTTTCTTTGACTATTAATGGTCTCCAGGCTGATAGTGGCTATAACCTATTAGGCTTTAGAAAGGCCATTTAGAAGGGCCATTTAATAGATACCAATATTGTAGCCCCTGCCTTTCAGTAAGTAACTTAGTGGCTTTGTGACATTTATTGTAAATGAATGGTTTGGTGCATTTAATGTACAGTGGGTTTAAAAGTTACATAAACCGATTGAAGATACAGCCATTGAATACAACTGTACCGCAGGGGAGTAGATAATCTCTGGGGGTACCTCAAGGGGGATAGATACAGTGACACATCTCTGGAGGTACCTCAAGGGGGGTAGGTACAGTGACTTATCTCTAGGGGTACCTCAAGGGGAGGTAGATACAGTGACATATCTCTGGGGGTACCTCATGGGGAGGTAGATACAGTGACTTATCTCTGGGGATACCTCAAGGGGTGGGGTATATACAGTCCCTTATCTCTAGGGGTACCTCATGGGGAGGTATATACAGTGACTTATCTCTGGGCATACCTCAAGGGGAGGTATATACAGTGACTCATCTCTGGGGGTACCTCAAGGTGGGGGTATATACAGTGACTTATCTCTTGGGGGTACCTCAAGGTGGGGGGTAGATACAGTGACTTATCTCTGGAGGTACCTCAAGGTGGGGGGGGTAGATACATCGAGACCTCGCGGCGAGAGATAGGAGCCAGCCAGGTCGGGTCAGCAGCGGGTTGATGCCGCGCTGTGCTTGAACGAGGAGCGACTCCCAATCATCAGATAATTGAATGGTAAATCTAGTGATTGTACCTTGATTAACGACTGGTCGCGGGGCGGAGGACCGAGGCGCTACGAGGAGGAAAAGGGGAAATTTGTCCTGCTTGTTCTCCAATTGCCACGTAACATCAGACCTGAAGGTGTATCTATATTTTTTTTTATACCATCCGTTCCTTGAATGCTCCCAAAATGAAGGGTGTTTTAGTGTCTTGAAAATGATTATAGAGGATCTGAACTGTCTCTGTGTGTGCCATGGATGGGAGATGTGAATCCCTCTTGCCTTGCACGATAGGGTCGACAGTCAACCATGACCTTTCCCTGTGAGATCTTTGTATACCCCAGGTGCTGTACAACACTTGCTCCCTGTGTCACTTGATGACGCGTGTCATTTGTTGTAGATGTGTGATGGTGGTTTTGTCTCGTCCGGCGACCCCCAACCCTGAGTACTTATGGCTAGCTAGCTCTGTGGCTGTACAAAAAAAACGTTCAGTATACATCATGTATTGCTCACGTGAAGTCTCTCTTCTTCTCCCTTTTACTGCTATAGAAAAAAAGAGATGTTCCTGTTGGTATTATACACACCTCCTGTCATGTCTCTCATTGTTAGAATCAGTTCATCAGCTTGAGTTTATATTTTTCCTTTTATATGAACCTAGAAATATTCTCTCATAACTCGAGTGAGGCATTAATGTCCTACAGACACTCGGATTATTTTCATTGCCTTTTTTTCAACTTTTACTTGTTGTAAGTATTATTATTACGCTGCTTGTTGTTGTAGTTCTTATAATTACTTGTAATAAGTATTATTATTACGCTACTTGGTGTTATAGTTCTAATAATCTTTGATCTTACTCTGTTCTTCCCTGCTACATAGTGTCATATGTTCAGCTTTGAATCCATGCAAAATGTCATCACTATTTTGTTTAGTTTCTCCTCATGCAAATGTATCTCGTTTTCTGTTCCTGTGTTAACCCGAGCTTCATTATAACGTCTGTAAGTGACCTGTATACAACGTTCGTAGTCTCGAGACTGTCATACAGTTGGAGTCTTGAAGTGATTCGACCCTGTGGTTCCGAGGGGTCTCTGTGCTTCATGTGTATTGGATTCTGTGGCCAAGGTCGGAAGAATCCTCCCCCTGGGGCGTTCGGACCACGGTTCATAACTGTATACACGAAGCAGCTGGGAGTTTACTGCATGATTCCCACGTTTGACTTTCAACCTGGGAACCAGAAGGAACTACACCGACGGAGAATTGGAAGGAGGGTGTACTGGACACGCGCCTCAAAGCATGTTGGTCAGAAAACTGGACAGACTGGAAGTAGATGGGATTTTGGAACGTCACAAAGAGTGGCAGAAGTCTCGCTCTAAGCTGGTATATCCACATGTACGACCCACCGAGAGAGAGAAAGGAGTTGTTATCATGCTTACACAACCGCCAATACCTTCTTCATGGGCTCCTGCAGCTCCGTGGCTGCACTCCAATCAGGAGCAAGGTAATGATGGACTCCTTTGGAGTGAGAAGTTTTTCAACGAGGCTGTACTATATGTCGTTCATTGACCTTGGTATACGTAGCCTCGCTACCAGCGAACACACACACACACACACACACACACACATCGATAGATAGATAGATAGATAGATGTCAACTTAGCATAGAATATTTTCCCTTCAACAAACACTTTAGAATTGAAGTTTTCTTCCCCCCAGCGGAGCAAGACCTCCTCCTTCTCCTCCTCCTCCTCCTCCTCCCTCCTTTCCTTCCCACGCCTCCCTAGCGGTTATCCCACAGTGAACACTTGGTGCCGTTCACTTGTCTGGCAGAGTCTAGCCTCATTGTGCCCTATCATTCTTCTGGCTCACTGTCACTTACGGGATCCCGTCTCGTAATTCACGTTACTTTGCCCTTATCTACCACCCTCACCAGCTCTTGTAGATTTAACCTTCAGTGTCATTCTCTCTCTCTCTCTCTCTCTCTCTCTCTCTCTCTCTCTCTCTCTCTCTCTCTCTCTCTCTCTCTCTCTCCTCTCTCCCGTGCGCCTGGGACATACCACCCTCCCTCTCCCGTGTCATCTTGCACATCTTGCTGCTGTTTCGCCATCGTCTTCAAGTCGTGATGAGCTCTTCTTCGTGACTTGTGGACGTCTACGATGGCTATACTGCCTCGTCTCTAACCCCCCTTTACTCTTGAGCACCGAACATGTAGCATCAAATACCTCTTCATTTTTAGAGCGAGAAATTGACTTTCGTCGGAATGCTTTCCCCGGCCAAAGTTTTCGTAAACAAAGGAGATGCCAGACGCGCCCCAACTTGCAACAGATTCGGCGAAAAGTTTTGACCTGAAATAACAGCTGCGATATATTCTGTTTATCTTGGTAAGGAAACCAACGTGTATATATATATATATATATATATATATATATATATATATATATATATATATATATATATATATATATATACAGGTTAGGTTCTGTAGAGTGCTATCTGCTGGTTGTGTGAGCCTGATGGGAAATGATCAGTGGAGACCCGGTTTTAGGGGCGATCATAGCCTAGCAGTAGCGCTCCCGCCTACCAGGCAGGAGTCCCGGGTTCGATCCTGCCTGTTTATCAAATGGCGTCCTAGCTTTGTCTCTTCGATGTATATCAGCTGACTTGTATTTCTCTCTTGTGTCTCTCCAGATGATGTGATTATTACAGGAAAGTGCACTTGGCAACTTATCGTGTATCATTTTCCCCGCGGGCTCATAGGTATATATATATATATATATATATATATATATATATATATATATATATATATATATATATGTGTGTGTGTGTATATGTATATATATATATATATATATATATATATATATATATATATATATATATATATATATATATATAGTCTCTGGTGTATTTTATTAACAGTAGTAGCAGCAGCAGGAGCCAGACACCCGTTTTTTAAGACTACCTTCCTGACGCGGCTGGTAAAAGAAAATGTGATTATACCTAACCGTGCGAGGTAGTACTCCAGGACTACAACACTTTCCCCTCGTGTTGTAGCGGGTTATAGACAGCACGATCGCTCACCCCGCCAGAGCGGGCGACTTGGCCAAGCAGCCACCAACCCCACCCGCTCTCCCACAAGCAGCCACCAACCCCACTCCTCACCCCACCCGCTCTCCCACACGCAGCCACCAACCCCACCCGCTCTCCCACAAGCAGCCACCAACCCCACCCTCACCCCACCCGCTCTCCCACAACAGCCACCAACCCCACCCGCTCTCCCACAAGCAGCCACCAACCCCACCCTCACCCCACCCGCTCTCCCACAAGCAGCCACCAACCCCACTCCTCACCCCACCCGCTCTCCCACACGCAGCCACCAACCCCACCCGCTCTCCCACAAGCAGCCACCAACCCCACTCCTCACCCCACCCGCTCTCCCACAACAGCCACCAACCCCACCCGCTCTCCCACAAGCAGCCACCAACCCCACCCTCACCCCACCCGCTCTCCCACAAGCAGCCACCAACCCCACTCCTCACCCCACCCGCTCTCCCACAAGCAGGCATCAACCCCACTCCTCACCCCACCCGCTCTCCCACAAGCAGCCACCAACCCCACCCGCTCTCCCACAAGCAGCCACCAACCCCAC
Organism: Panulirus ornatus; assembly: GCF_036320965.1. Classification (NCBI taxonomy): domain Eukaryota; kingdom Metazoa; phylum Arthropoda; class Malacostraca; order Decapoda; family Palinuridae; genus Panulirus; species Panulirus ornatus. The sequence continues at coordinate 53,694,592 of NC_092242.1, forward strand.
CCATCACCCCACCCGCTCTCCCACCACATCTGCCCCGGGGAGGGGGGTGTGAATAAGGCATGTGAAACTCGCTTCCAGAGAGGAGCAGCCTCGTACATTCTCTCTCTCTCTCTCTCTCTCTCTCTCTCTCTCTCTCTCTCTCTCTCTCTCTCTCTCTCTCTCCAAGAAAAAAAAAAACACGCTGGTACACACTTCAGTCTTCTTCCATTTTCATATTATTCTTCCCCAGTTTCTCCACCTTTCCTCCCTCCCTTCTAACCTCCCCCCACACCCCCTTTTTGGGAAGAGAAAATAAAGGTGTTGGGAGCGTGTGGGGAGAGGTGAGGGTTGGGAGAGAACAATGTTTACATTACACATTCACGCCGTGGGAAGCTCATTGAGAAGCCGGCCGCTAGAGGCGCTGCACACGCCTGGCCACACGGCCGCTAGGTGTCCTTACGTGACCCAACTGTAGAAAAGGATTAACATGTTAATATGAGCCAGTACTCCGCCCCCGGTGGGGCTGCAGTAGTGTCTCTGGTGCGTCCTGGAACACTCGTGGTCACAGACATAATGCGCAGACGGAGCCAGTCTTAGCAACTGTAATATTTACATTATGACCATATATATATATATATATATATATATATATATATATATATATATATATATATATATATATATATATGTATATTGTAAATATATGTATATTGTAAATCCCTTGAATATATATGCGATTCAAAAGGGCACTACATATTATTATGTTTCTACTGAGTGATTTCTGTTTTCGTTTTTAAAGGTGACAGTAGAGTTAATACTGGCAGAGTTTGATTTGTTGTTCCTCAGAGTTCAAGCAAATTGAAGATTGTGTCGTGATATGAAACAGGTTGAGAAACACAGGCAGAACGAACCGTGAGGAAAACGTTTGAAAGGCACAAAGGCAAGCACTGTCCAAGATGCAAGATCCGATCCTCTTAGTATGAAAAAAAATCAGTGTAATCGCTGTAATTACATGGCCACTCGTAGTGGCCCTGTTGGCCTACGTCTGGGGGTCGTCTGCTTTGAACTTCAACCTAAACGGAAATGACAAAGTGTAGTCAGAAGATGAGACATAGAATGTGACACACAGAAGAGGAACCATCCTCACCATACCACAGTGAGGAACATGAAGGCAGGAATTATAGAGCGAGTCACGATCACTGACGAACGAGGAGGAGGACTGGCCTGGGAGAGGACGTCAGCGACAGAGGAGGAAATGTTGGAGTGATGAAGATCCATAAGACTTCACGTAGAAGTAGACCGCGAGGCTGAGCCACTGAAGCAGACGGAAGGTTCCTGTGACAGACGTCTGGTTGGGTGGTGTCGTCTGCCAGACTACGACCGTGATCTCGGGTTGGTGTAGGGGAGGGAAGGGTTAGTTGTTACCCAGGATAACGAGAGGAGGTGTAAGTTACGGTATGGGAAAGAGTCCAGCATATGATCCAGTAGGAGGCTGAACTTACCATCTAACCAAACCTGAACGTGAAAGTTACAGGCGAAACCCAACTTGTTGGAAGCTTTGGAAGATGTGTTGTACATGATTACCTGTGCCCACCAGGGGAAGAAAATAAGTTTAATGATCCAGAGTAAATATGGACGGGGGTCGACACGTTTGAAAATGGTAACTGAACAATGTTCAACAGTATTGATACAAGAACGAGCAAGGTTGCAGACCTCAGATAACACGAAATGATTTTGAAGAGAAACGCCTAGCATATATATATATATATATATATATATATATATATATATATATATATATATATATATATATATATCGTTTAGCCATTTAACTCAGCTAGCTAGAATGTTAGATGATCTTGTGTAATCATTCACCGGAAAGAGCAAGGTAGGTGAGGTGGTGTTTGACCTCACTGTGGGTTGAACTTCTAAATCCTGGGAATTGAGAAAGGCCGTAGCATCATGAGCAGAACAGCGTCAGGGACGAAGGAAGGAATCATGGGTACAAGAGAGGAATTCTGAGAAGCAAAGATGATAAGTGTAATCCGAAGCGTCAGGGGACAGTAAAGAGATGAGTGAGACTGGTTCAGTTTCCATCGGATTTCAGGGCGCCAATGAGAGGAACCAAAGGAAATGATTCAACATCTCTCATGTGATCGATTGAGATGGAATGTGATTGTTTGAATATATCTGGTCCACTGACCAACGAGTAAAACATCATCACATCAGTCAGAATCCGAAACTGAGGAGAAATTCAAAACCGGGTGGAAGAAGTAATCACCTCACTTTTGACCTCCGGAGTAACCTCCACCACACGTCTGAACACTTGAGTCACTCACACTATGATCATCCTGACAACGAGGAACACTAGCACTACCATGGGGCCACAGGCTGTTGCCAAAGGCCAAGAAACGTTTAAGGTTGGACCAAGAACAGGAGGAGGTAGAGCATCCTACCCAGATACAATTCAGATGCCTCGAGGACTTTGAGATCATGTGTGTAAACAGTATTATCTTGCACGTCTGGTAAAATCCATAGACGTACTTTCCTCCTCTTTGAGGAGAGGGAAATCACACCCACTTGTCCGTCTAGGACAAATCTCGAGCGTGACGAGACGTTGCTCATGAGACAACATCTGAGAATTCGATATCTGATAGGAACCTGCGGGTTTTAGGTGAGACGCATTGAGGCTGGGCAAGTCATGAGCTAACGAATCATGAATACTGTGGCTGGGGAGGGTTGTAACTCGCATGTGAGGCGTCCGACATGAACGTAAAGGATGAAAAGAGAGAGACGTCAGTATACTAAATGTCTGTTTGATTCATGGAAAACACATCCTCGATGATGTCCTCTCCCAAGAAGATATGTTGGATAAGACAGAATGGCGCATGATACTCGAGATGTTAGAATTCATATGTTACAACAGGACACCACTGGCAGCACGAGTGGCTGTTGCATCACACTTTTCAATGATAAAGTGTTTATAGGAAGCAGTGAAGACTTGAACTGATGAGTTCTGAACCATTACTGGAGAGAATGACCTCTGGTCCCTGTGTCGACAAGTTATGTCATTGTGGAAAGTTAACATAACACACTTTACGGACATATTGGGTCTGGCAAGCCAGTTCACCATCACGAACAAGTGGCGAGAACCAGAATCATTTGGAGTGAATGATTTCAAGAGCTCAAGTGGAACCCTTCGGCTCAACATGGATACAGAGAGCATTCGAATCGTCTTTATGGAATGGAGTACATGAAATACGTTTGTCCATGTGTGATGTGAGTGTCATAAAAAGCCGGTAGTAATGTTGACCCGACTGACGAGTTGTTAGGCGTCGTGAACAGGCTATAGACACGGGGTAAGGGTGAACATCAAGATGTGAACATGAGACGTTGTATGTTGGCTTACAGCTCAGCATTATCACGAAGGTAAACCGCTGTTGTGTTTGTAAGAGCGAGACACGAGAGCTTACACGTGAGAGATTGGCTGACGGTGCACAGCGCGACACTTGTTGCTAAGGAACTTCGTGATGCGTGTGTGTGTGTGTGTGTGTGTGTGTGTGTGTGTGTGTGTGTGGACACAGCAACAACTTGCCGTGAGAGCGCATCTGTTGTTGTGCTGACTTTACCATACAAGTAGGAAGGTCGTTCTGTCGGTTTTTGTTGTATTAAGGTGTAAGAGACGTGGGTGATCAGTCGAGGATTTCAGGAGAGTAGCCGTAAATGACACAACGCAAGTGTTTAGGGGCCCAAGCGTCGGCAGGAGGCTCCCAAGGGCTGGCGCTGTGCAGTTCTGTCGTGACAGCGAAGCACAACTTTCACACACACACACACACATACACACACACACACACACACAGCGGGGTGGGGACACTCGCCAGTCCCCTGCGTGAAAACACCTTCCAGTCCATTCGTAAAGGCGTCAGTATCAGTAGAAATTGTAGGTTTTCTACAGAAGTGTGTTGCTGCTCCTTCCATGTACAGGAATGTCCTTATGAAAGAGATGTAGAGTGGTGTTGGCTGCCTTAGGAAGGTCACGGATGAGGGTATGTTAAAACCCAGTAAGGCTAAGGAAGGATTTGACATCAGCTAACCACAGGGGTCTGACTAAAACCCTTTGTGTCCCCTGTAATCCTTTTGCGCTGCCACTCACAGGATGAGCATGGGGTGCACAAGGAACTTGCCGTAGACACCAGCACAAATCAGTCGTGGCGACAAGAAACCTCCTTTCTTAGCTTTCATTTCGTCGCCACATGGACGAGTACCAGGAGGAGTTACTTTACATCTTAGAAATGTGATAGGATTTTCTTCTGGAAGTTACATTAAGGAAGCTTCAGTTTAGGCCAGGTCAAAGGCTTGTTGTCATGGGTCGCACAATCAGTCACCAACCTGACGTTACAGTCAGGTTGTAAAGGTATACCATAAGGTGACTCACTCGTTGTCATACCCTTAAAGACTGTGTTCATGAGCCAGGAAGATCTACGCAAGTAGTTGTAAGTCTCATGAACCTACGATGTAATTAACTGTTATCATTAGAGATTAAGAAAGTAGAATGACACTTGATCCAGAGTGTCGTGTTGATCTGTGCCAGAATCCTTGAAGAAAATCAGTAAAGTAGAAAACACAAGTTATTTTACTCTCCTGTTTACAGGACATCAGATATGACAGGAATGGGACGTTTAGTCCAGTGATCTGTGACCGCATTCAGTCGTGTGTGGTTGATGACTATATGAAAAAATTCGTCAGGATTTGGAAGTAATAGTAAAGTAGTATTTCAAAGAATAAGACTTGGCACAATAACATAATTCTCAAGCATGTCTTGTATTAGCTTATCGGCAACTTTATGACGTGAAAACGGCCTTGGATAGGCTAGAATGTAGATGGGTTTTGTGTTGTCTTCAAGTATAGATGTTGCACTCCAGTACGTTCCAGGGGTTGACTGGGCAGAGCTATGAGATGACGCCGCCAGGTAAGGCCAGAGAGGGAGGAGGGTTCTCCAGGTCTCACAATAGTCTGTCTCAAGGACAAACTCGGTAAAGTTCGTGTCAGCGGTACCGTTCTGCTGGTGAGACTTTGATATACAGGAATGGGTTAGAGTTACCAGTCTTGTTAACAGTTGATGTCGTAGGTAGAAGGCCATCAAGATCAGTAACGTGTGTGAGGAAAGAAGTTTCCGTTGCGCCTGCTGGGTAGACAGACCCCAACGGCACCGTCGTGGGTGGAGACAACATCGAAGTCGATTCATACACAATACACTCTAGAGTCAGGTGTGAAGGATGGGGTTTTGCTGGAGGAACACAATCGAAGTCTGAGGGTAAGAAAGGCAAGAGAAATAGTAATTAATTGATCTTCCTCGGTGAAGTGGCCTCAGATCGCTTGTCCACCTCCCCTCAAACAGCCAAAGGCGCAAGACAAGGACTGTAGAGTAGGCCCTTATACAGCAGAAGTAAGGGAATCACGAAAGGAAAAATGTCGATGAGATACGAATGGACTGTTCGGACGCATCAGAGAAAGGAGGTGAGTCGACACGAGGCTGGAGAGAGCGTGAGGGGAAGGCGATCCAACGAACGACGTGTTCAAGGAAGGATGAGATGATGTGCATCGCATATGTGACGAATGAATAGAACACAACAGTCACACAGGGACTCAGTCTAGTGCGCAGATTCATGAACACATAAAGATGTAGGCCAGGCGCGCTCTAAACCACGAGGAAAATAGTCAAACCCAGGCGAGACCATGATGAGTCTCCCCTCCACGATGCCTCCTTATACATGGTGATCCATTGAGGCGCACCTTAGCCAAGGACACGGCGCCACTCGACATGACAGTGAGGGGGTAAGTCATTCAGTAGCGGGAATTTGCTGGGCGTCCGACCGCTAGACATGGATGGTGATGAGATATCTGGATGTTGCATGGAGCCCGGATATTCCCAGACATTCTGGGAATGTCGGGAATGCCGGTAAGGGCTTGAGGATGGAGGACGCTCAGATTCTGAGGTAATTAAGCAAGGGGGATTACAGTGGCCATTAAAGTGATCTTCCTTGTCGTAGAAGCTACAGGGTAAGCACAGTTGGGAGGTAGATGATCACAGCCTCAGCTACGGTAACAGTGTCTGTGATGAACGTAAGTCACGATCATAGATGGAATACTGGAAGGAACATTAAGACTCCAGGTAACACCTCCACTGGAAGTGTCTTGTCCCTCAAGGTCATGATCAGCTTGAAGGGGATGTCCAGTGGAATGGATGTGAGGTCAGTAAGCCCTTGAGCAGACGACCATTAGTGACAGTAATCCCTGGGACTTGGTATCCCTTTGATATCCCAAGCTAACAAATGGATAGCAATTGCCTGTCCAGACTTTTCCCACCCGTTACAGAAAAGATTCTCTTTCCCGTAAACATCTTCCTATCTTATGGCCACAAGATAGGAAGACATATATGTATACGGAAAAGAGAGGCAGGTCTGTAATAGCATCTTGAAAAAGTTTCAGTAGACAATCTCCTCACATTTGATAGCTTAGAATATCAATACAATCTCCTCACATTTGATAGCTTAGAATATCAAGACAATCTCCTCACATTTGATAGCTTAGAATATCAAGACAATCTCCTCACATTTGATAGCTTAGAATATCAAGACAATCTCCTCACATTTGATAGCTTAGAATATCAAGACAATCTCCTCACATTTGATAGCTTAGAATATCAAGACAATCTCCTCACATTTGGTAGCTTAGAATATCGTAGGGAAGGGATCGTACAACTTCCTAGGAAGGTAGGCGCCCATAAGATATCCCGAAATCTTCTCAAGAACGAAGCATGATGGGAAGCCTGCAGGTCACTAACGATATGGGCGTCTCTACTTGTCTGGTCATTAAGTGAACGAGTTTTGCGCGCCATAAATGGCATTCCAAGTTCAGAGTGGACTCGGGGGAATAAATCTATGATAGACATGTGACGCAGTTGTGGTGTGAACAAATCCAATAACCTGTGTATATCATCATCATCATCATCATCATCATCACTCAGGAAGAGAATTACTTTTCTTAACTTACCCTTGGATGGACAGCTTGAGGATTTTCCTCTTCTCAAACTACTCAAACTACACGTTGCTTTCGGTCGGTGAGCCAGTCACTAACCCATGTGTATAGTTTGTCCATTTATTTCACGTGACTTTCATACACGCATCAGTATCTTGTATGGTGCCTATGTCGGACGTCTGTTCCATGAGGGTAAACGTTTGAGCCTCGGTTACCATACATAGCACGGAAGAATTGTAGTAACTTTGTAGACAAAATCTATTTGATGAGGAGACCATGTTGGTCGTCTTACGATTTCACGAGATCTAGAATTATAGTAATTGTGTCTCTTATCTTTTCTATCGCTTTACCGAGAAATGACGTAAGGTAAATCAGGCGGTAATTCAAGGCAAGTAGTAGTAGTAGTAGCAGTAATAGTGTAGTAGTCATAGCAGTAGTAGTAATAGTGTAGTAGTCATAGTAGTAGTAGTAATAGTGTAGTAGTCATAGTAGTAGTAGTAGTCGTCCTGGTGTATTCACAGTGCACCCAAATGCTCTTCTAAAAATCATTTTCTCAAAGAACGTCAAACTGAGAGAGAGAGAGAGAGAGAGAGAGAGAGAGAGAGAGAGAGAGAGAGAGAGAGAGAGAGAGAGAGAGTAAATTCATCACCACAGTGTCACAGGTGACCGTCAGGGGAGGTGGGGGTGGTATGGAGGACAGACACGTCAGTGGCAGCAGCTGCCGTCCCTCAGTGGAGGCCAATGCCTCCTCCTCCTCCTCCTCCTCCTCCTCTTCCGTCAGCAGCAGAAGATGCGCTTCATTGATCCAAGACATCAGAGCATCGTCGCTCAAATTGAGACAGGACATCCACGTCCTCGTTAGCAGTATTTTTGCTGCCCAAGTTATTCGCTGGCAAAAGTCTGATCAAAGTGTACCAAAGAAGTTGCCCTAATTATCTGAAAGCTAATAGCCCAACTTCCTGAAGGATTTTCCTCAGTAGTTCAAAAATAAAACAGAAAACGAACCAGTGAAGCACAACTAGACCCAGAGCGTTTATATTAGTGATCTGATCACCGTATAATATCATGAGAATTTTTTTTCATCTTTATTTTACCCTTCAAAAAGTGAAAGTTTAAAGATTGAATTTTATGATTTTATGTAATTTATGGTTAACGAAAGTTTACGGAGGCTGTGTTATGTATATCAACTGACCGTAATATTTCTCTCTTGTGTCTCCCATGATGATGTGATTTTTACACGAAAGTGCACTTGGGAGCTTATCATAGTTCATTTTCCCCGTGGACTCACAGGAATATATATATATATATATATATATATATATATATATATATATATATATATATATATATATATATATATATATATATATATGTGGTTTCAGAAGTGGTAGAGGATGTGTGGATCAGGTGTTTGCTTTGAAGAATGTATGTGAGAAATACTTAGAAAAGCAAATGGATTTGTATGTAGCATTTATGGATCTGGAGAAGGCATATGATAGAGTTGATAGAGATGCTCTATGGAAGGTATTAAGAATATATGGTGTGGGAGGCAAGTTGTTAGAAGCAGTGAAAAGTTTTTATCGAGGATGTAAGGCATGTGTACGTGTAGGAAGAGAGGAAAGTGATTGGTTCTCAGTGAATGTAGGTTTGCGGCAGGGGTGTGTGATGTCTCCATGGTTGTTTAATTTGTTTATGGATGGGGTTGTTAGGGAGGTAAATGCAAGAGTTTTGGAAAGAGGGGCAAGTATGAAGTCTGTTGGGGATGAGAGAGCTTGGGAAGTGAGTCAGTTGTTGTTCGCTGATGATACAGCGCTGGTGGCTGATTCATGTGAGAAACTGCAGAAGCTGGTGACTGAGTTTGGTAAAGTGTGTGGAAGAAGAAAGTTAAGAGTAAATGTGAATAAGAGCAAGGTTATTAGGTACAGTAGGGTTGAGGGTCAAGTCAACTGGGAGGTGAGTTTGAATGGAGAAAAACTGGAGGAAGTGAAGTGTTTTAGATATCTGGGAGTGGATCTGGCAGCGGATGGAACCATGGAAGCGGAAGTGGATCATAGGGTGGGGGAGGGGGCGAAAATTCTGGGGGCCTTGAAGAATGTGTGGAAGTCGAGAACATTATCTCGGAAAGCAAAAATGGGTATGTTTGAAGGAATAGTGGTTCCAACAATGTTGTATGGTTGCGAGGCGTGGGCTATGGATAGAGTTGTGCGCAGGAGGATGGATGTGCTGGAAATGAGATGTTTGAGGACAATGTGTGGTGTGAGGTGGTTTGATCGAGTGAGTAACGTAAGGGTAAGAGAGATGTGTGGAAATAAAAAGAGCGTGGTTGAGAGAGCAGAAGAGGGTGTTTTGAAGTGGTTTGGGCACATGGAGAGAATGAGTGAGGAAAGATTGACCAAGAGGATATATGTGTCGGAGGTGGAGGGAACGGGGAGAAGAGGGAGACCAAATTGGAGGTGGAAAGATGGAGTGAAAAAGATTTTGTGTGATCGGGGCCTGAACATGCAGGAGGGTGAAAGGAGGGCAAGGAATAGAGTGAATTGGAGCGATGTGGTATACCGGGGTTGACGTGCTGTCAGTGGATTGAATCAAGGCATGTGAAGCGTCTGGGGAAAACCATGGAAAGCTGTGTAGGTATGTATATTTGCGTGTGTGGACGTATGTATATACATGTGTATGGGGGGGGTTGGGCCATTTCTTTCGTCTGTTTCCTTGCGCTACCTCGCAAACGCGGGAGACAGCGACAAAGTATAAAAAAAAAAAAAATATATATATATATATATTTATCCCTGGGGATAGGGGAGAAAGAATACTTCCCACGTATTCCCTGCGTGTCGTAGAAGGCGACTAAAAGGGAAGGGAGCGGGGGGCTGGAAATCCTCCCCTCTCGTTTTTTTTTTTTTAATTTTCCAAAAGAAGGAACAGAGAAGGGGGCCAGGTGAGGATATTCCCTCAAAGGCCCAGTCCTCTGTTCTTAACGCTACCTCGCTATCGCGGGAAATGGCGAATAGTATGAAAAAAAAAAAAAAAAAAAAAAAAAAAAATATATATATATATATATATATATATATATATATATATATATATATATATATTATTTTTTTTTTATCATACTTTGTCGCTGTCTCCCGCATTAGCGAGGTAGCTTAAGGAAACAGACGAAAGAATGGCCCAACCCACCCACATACACATGTATATACATACAGGTCACACACGTACATATACATACCTATACATCTCAACGTATACATGTATATACACACACAGACATATACATATATACGCATGTACATAATGCACACTGTCTGCCCTTATTCATTCCCTTCGCCATCCCGCCACACATGAAATAAAACAAAGGCCACATTCGTTCACACTCAGTCTCTAGCTGTTATGTATAATGCACCGAAACCACAGCTCCCTTTCCATATCCAAGCCCCACAAAACGTTCCATGGTTTACCCCAGACGCCTCACATGCCCTGGTTCAATCCATTGACAGCACGTCGACCCCGATATACCACATCGCTCCAATTCACTCTATTCCTTGCACGCCTTTCACCCTCCTGCATGTTCAGGCCCCAATCACTCAAAATCTTTTTCACTCCATCTTTCCACCTCCAATTTGGACTCCCACTTCTCGTTCCCTCCACCTCTGACACACATATCCTCTTGGTCAATCTTTCCTCACTCATTCTCTCCATGTGACCAAACCATTTCAAAACACCCGTTTCTGCTCTCTCAACCACACTCTTTTTACTACCACACATCTCTCTTACCCTTTCATTACTTACTCGATCAAACCACCTCACATATTGTCCTCAAACATCTCATTTCCAGCACATCCACCCTCCTCCGCACAACTCTATCTATAGCCCACGCCTCGCAACCATATAACATTGTTGGAACCACTATTCCTTCAAACATACCCATTTTTGCTTTCCAAGATAACGTTCTCGACTTCCACACATTTTCCAACGCTCCCAGAACTTTCGCCCCCCTCCCCCACATTATGATTCACTTCCGCTCCCATGGTTCCATCCGCTGTCAAATCCACTCCCAGATATCTAAAACACTTCACTTCCTCCAGTTTTTCTCCATTCAAACTTACCTCCTAACTGAATCGTCCCCCAACCCTACTGTACCTAATAACCTTGCTCTTATTCACATTTACTCTGAGCTTTCTTCATTCGCACACTTTACCAAACTCAGTCACCAGCTTCTGCAGTTTCTCACCCGAATCAGCCACCAGCGCTGTATCATCAGCGAACAACAACTGACTCACTTCCCAAGCTCTCTCATCCACAATAGACTGCATACTTGCCCCTCTTTCCAAAACTCTTGCATCCACCTCCCTAACAACCTCATCCATAAACAAATTAAACAACCATGGAGACATCACGCACACCTGCCCTAAACCAACATTCACTGAGAACCAATCACTTTCCCCTCTTCCTACACGTACACATGCCATATCCTCGATAGAAACTTTTCACTGCTTCAAGCAACTTACCTCCCACACCACATATTCTTAATACCTCCCACAGAGCATCTCTATCAACTCTATCATATGCCTTCTCCAGATCCATAAATGCTACATACAAATCCATTTGCTTTTCTAAGTATTTCTCACATACATTTTTCGAAGCAAACACCCGATCCACACATCCTCTACCACTTCTGAAACCACACTACTCTTCCCAAACTGATGCTCTGTACATGCCTTCACCCTCTCAGTCAATACCCTCCCATATAATTTACCAGGAATACTCAACAAACTTATACCTCTGTAATTTGAGTACTCACTCTTATCCCCTTTGCCTTTGTACAATGTCACTATACAAGCTCTCCGCCAGTCCTCAGGCACCTCACCATGAATCATACATACATTAAATAACCTTACCAACCAGTCAACAGTACAGTCACCACCTTTTTTATGAATTTCACTGCAATACCATCCAAACCCGCTGCCTTGCCGGCTTTCATCTTCCGCAAAGCTTTTACTACCTCTTCTCTGTTTACCAAATCATTTTCCCTAACCCTCTCACTTTGCATACCACCTCGACCAAAACATCCTATATCTGCCACTCTATCATCAAACACATTCAACAAACCTTCAAAATACTCACTCCATCTCCTTCTTACATCACCACTACTTGTTATCACCTCCCCATTAGCCCCCTTCACTGATGTTCCCATTTGTTCCCTTGTCTTAAGCACTTTATTTACCTCCTTCCAAAGCATCTTTTTATTCTCCCTAAAATTTAATGATACTCTTTCACCCCAACTCTCATTTGCCCTCTTTTTCACCTCTTGCACCTTTCTCTTGACCTGCCTCTTTATTTTATACATCTCCCAGTCATTTGCATTATTTTCCCGCAAAAATCGTCCAAATGCCTCTCTCTTCTCTTTCACTAATATTTTTACTTCTTCATCCCACCACTCACTACCCTTTCTAATCTGCCCACCACCCACGCTTCTCCTGCCACAAGCATCTTTTGCACAAGCCATCACTGCTTCCCTAAATACGTCCCATTCCTCTCCCACTCCCCTTACATCCTTTGTTCTCACCTCTTTCCATTCTGTGCTCAGTCTCTCCAGGTGCTTCCTCACACAAGTCTCCTTCCCAAGTCACTTACTCTCACCACTCTGTTCACCCCAACATTCTCTCTTCTATTCTGAAAACCTCTACAAATCTTCACTCATTGATAGAGGCAGAATGGATTCCTTTTGAGCGAAAGTTCTCTTGACGAGACACGTACATACATATGATTATTCATGTACGTACACATATCTGCATCAGACGAAGAAAAAATATTGATTTCTCACATAATCCAAAAATGTATATGTGTTAGATTTAAGGACAGCTGGTTTGTGAGTGGTCATACGCCACAACGTACCCAGCAAACGTTATCCATACACCACACAAACGTTATCCATACACCACACAGACGTAAACCATACACCACACAAACGTTATCCATCACTACACGTTAACCATACACCACACAGACATTATCCATACATCACAAACGTTAGCCATACACCACGCAAACGATAGCCATACACACACAAACGTTAACTATACACCACACAAACGTTAACCTTACACCACACAAACGTTAACCTTACACCACACATACGTTAGCTATGCACTAGTTAACACCAAACACACGTTAATTCTACACTTTACAAACGTTGCTCGGTGGAATGATATTTGTCAGCATCATTCACAAAGTATTTCTTTTTTTTTTGGAGGGGGACGTTTCCTATAATTGTCTTAGTTTTCGTGTAATGTCAGTAAAGTAAACGGTAATGTAGAGTACTAAAAAGAATTCAGTAATTAGAATGATTGAAACATCTAGTTGTTGTGACACTGTAGAACATAACCTGGGTTTTTCTTCTGAGACCTCCAGATGCATAAACTGAATAGTGACTTTATTCTTTCTCTTTTTCCTATACCTTATTTTGTGCTATGAAAATGATGAGCTGTCCCTCCAGGATCTCGGTATACTAGGTGGGTTACCCCTTACATGATTCCATTCTCTTTTTGAACTTGCCATAGAAAACGATAAGATTTGTTTTAGAAAGGATACACGTCAAGAAATTCATATAACTGAAGGTCTGTAATCACTTGCCTTTGTTGATATAACCCGCCATGAAATTACCTAACAGATAATACCTTATAGAATTCCTCATTTTGTATCATGCTTAAGGAAATTTTATGGCATTCGTGCACTTCATGTTGTAACTGTAGGCCAATCTTTTTTAATAACGTGTTCTGGTCTATATATGATAATATTTGTTAGTTTCTGATGATCATAGTCGTCATTAAGGTACTTGTCGTCCAGTAGCTTAGTGGTTGACTCACTACGTCTCCTTGTTCGTCCACATGACAGCTGCGGCTGATATATATATAAGCCATACAACAACTGTAATGAAGAGAATCAAACTGACACATGAACAAATGTTGTTGATGTGTTATTTTTCTCTATATCTTTATTGAAAATATCTCATATTTCAAAAGTATCTACTCTTGGATTTATCTGAGGGTGAATTATGTAGTCAGAACAGCTGTGTGAGGCTTGATCAATCATGATTTCACCTGTGGTACGTGGTACAAAGTGTATGTCGGATCTGAACTCAGATGAGGGAAATTACTCTTTTTTTAATGGGATGGTAAGACTGTGGGATGTCATTCGATCAATATTCGTTGACGGCAACTTCGTAAATACTTCACGTCAAGTTCACCACAGACGTCACTTGCGCCTGCGTTGTCTCGTCATGTGTTCGCGTGAGTGTGGGCCCCACACTGAACACTTGTGTTCCCGATCGCCTCCACCACGACAATATAGCCACGTAAAAGGAGCCACTGGTCTGTGTCTGGATGCATTCGTCTCTTAAGTTAAAACCGACAAGGTATGGACCAGAGGCTTGATCATGAGTTACTCATAAGAGATTTGGAAACGATAATTAATTATTTTTGGTCTTGAGATGTACTGTTGCATACAGAACGAGGTATGCGTGATCATATTGCAGCACATTGCAACACAGTGTCTTGTCGTCAAGAGAGGACCACTATGTTTTGCTGTGAGTCAGGAGCTGCAGGCTCTTCTCATTAAACATGACACTTGTCTTTCCCTTCTCCTTTTGTGTCAGATTTTCTTGGATGATTAAGAAAGATGTTTTGATTGTTCTGATTATCGTCTGGGAACAGTCGTCAGTGACCTGATCCCATTGATAAGAAGAGACAGTTCCTCTGACCTGGGTGTACGAGGCAACACTAAGGGCGAGAAGTATTCCGGGGTCATTGATGCAGAACACCTGAAGAAGATGTTAAAGATTTTTCGACTGGTAGATGTAGCTTACGTTGACGGCCTGAATGACCCTGGCAGTTGATAGATCTAAAGCTTAAACAACTTAACCAACCAACCAGCCATCAGCTCAGTCAGCTAATACCATCAGGTGCTAGTATTCCGCTCCTGGTTCCCAGCTGTGTTGTTCATCTGCCGTACCCCGACATGGTAGACGACAGAAGGAAGGGAACGGACCGTTGTGATCTGGACTCAAAATCTACAGACCGTACAATGTAACCCAGTCCCTGGTGACGGTGGAGATGGCCGGCGATGATGAAAGCTGGCGAAGCAGAGGTGTGTACACCACCTTCATGTAATGACGTAGTGTGGAATACCATTCGGGAAATCATCGCTGGTGTATCGTGCTTCACGGAGACCTGGGTGGGTGATATCCATCCTTGACCCGGTGGTGGAAACTTACGAAATGTAAGTGCGGAGGGAGAGAGGGTAGTCTTAGTCATGGAGGTGTGTGTATATGTTCGTTCTCAGTGACATGAGCTGTGAGGACCTGGAAGCTGTTAAGGAGTAACGATCTGTCACACAAGACCAGATCCATCGTCATCGGAAAGTAAATCAGTTGCTCTCGTGCTTCTGGGAATGTCTTCTTTCAAGACAGCAGGTGTTCTGAGCGCAAAAGTGATATATATATATATATATATATATATATATATATATATATATATATATATATATATATATATATATATATATATGGCGAAATATATGGCCACTTTGCATCATGCTAATATGACAGCTCCTGAAAATAAACAATGTGAGTGACATTGTGATGTAGATGTGCCTTTGTTCGTGTCTCGTGCGTCAGCTGACAGAAGTGAGATCACCAGGTAGTGTGTGTGTTCCAGACTTTGTATCAGTGTCTGATTTTAAGCACATCTCCCACACTAGTGTTACCACATGTAGCTTGAGTGGATTATAAGATCACTTGGTGTAATAAAATGGTCTTTAAACATCAGATTAATTGCCATATCATCAGTATTCGTTCACTAAATCTTTGTACGAAAGAGAAGTTTATGACGATGTCATTTGCTCCTGTGTTCGCGTCATTGATTATAATGATGTAGACAACGCCTGGCTCCATTTTACAAACTGTTCCTTTAGGTATTACAACACACCATTGCTGCAATCAAGACCACAGTGACAGGCGGACTGAGCTAGGGTTCACGGATAGTATTAAGACCAGATATGATCCTCTTCCTTCACATCAGAAAATCAAAGGCCATGTCAAGAGTTTGACGAATATAAATGGCTCGAGCATGAGGTTAAAAGAACGACACAGACAGAGTGCTAAGAAAAAGTAGACGAATCTGAAACAAATCCCAAAATGTTTCTGCAGTTTCTGCCACAATTTGGCCCAAGTAAAAACACGGCAATAAAATCCAGTAACATGGGGTCCCAACATTGATAGGAATATTGCCATTAAAAAAAATCAGAAAGTTTTGTTTTCCACGACAGTCACAACTTTAGCAAACAGTTTACCCATCCCAGAGGAAAGTCCTTTAAACAATATATTATTTCACCTGTGATCATATGAGAGAAATTACTCTCGGCTCTTGTGCTCTCTGTATAGTGAGTGTTGACAAAGTTTGTGGTATGCTGATCAACTTGGACGGGTGTAAGGTGACGGATTTGATCATACAGTTTGGTGTGTGGAAGATGCTGGGGCGCATATTTATCCCAACATTGCTTAATTTATGAGTATGCTCAGTCGTCAGCTTTAAGTGACTTGGGATCATAGATTTGCACATGTGACACTACACACGACACAAAGATGGGAAAAACCCATCTGCAGACCTGTATCTGCGCTTGGTATGTTATCAGAATATAAAAGACACTGAAAAGACTCTAGATGAAGTTGTATATAGGAACATATTCGTAACAGGGGAAATGGTTCAGTGATTGATGATAAAGACATGAGTAAGTTTTACTTAAGTGATACTTGTTTATAATTCTGTTCAATTTCGATACTTTATTCCTTGATAAAGGAACGTAATCCTACTGTTGTCAATTGACTACGTGAAGGTAAATTCTAAATTCTCCAATGTGGTTCTCCTGGAACTTTGGAAAGCATTTGACTCTATCACTCACGGTATTCCGCTGTATAGAAGCTACTATCTCCGGGTTTTACCATTAAAGTTGCAGAATGGATGCCTCCCTGCGTGACCAGTAAGTAGCGTATCGTAAATGGAACTGTTACCGAGGTCATCCACAAACAAGATAACGTGTGGATATTGTGGCATGCCTCAAGTGAGCATCCTTGGTCCTCTGTTACTTTTTTCATGTGTCGCAGTGATAATTGCTATGTGCTGGTCATCTCACCCTTGCTGGTATTGTACAAATACGTCACCAGCATTGAATCAATGTTCAGTTATGAGTCAAGAAAGATGTCAGTAATTGGTGTGTTGGTGTTAGATTTTCTCTTCCATGAGGTAAAACAGAATCCGTACTCTTGGTCTCAGAAGACTAACCTCGGTAATTCTGCCAGGCTGTGCTCAGTGTTATGGTCCACTGATCGTGTATTGTTCAGTATGTATGTGAGGAAAATGTAGCTCTCAGAATTAAGAAACAAGATCCAGAATACCAAAATATCTAAAATACGAGACAAAGGAGCTACTTTTATTGGTCTTAATGCGGTGTCATTTAGACTGAGTGTTCATCATGGTACGCCAATGTTCTGCATGTTTATCATGATGTGTCAGTGTTCTGCGTGTTCATCATGGTACGAGAGTGTTCCGTAAATTCATCTGGAACAAGAGTTTGGTTGAGAAAACAAAGAAGTTCATTACACATCAGACGAAGTTTGGAACTATCACTCAATTCCCAGCGCGAACTCGTTCATGATAATTCCACTGTGGAGTATTAAACTGGTTTCTTGTAGAGAATAAGAGCTCTTTAGTTGGAAGTCAGCTACATTCATTAGACTGTAGGTGGCGCCCCTTCCAAACGCTCGTCAGAATACTTCACATAGGTTGACAATATCTGTGGTACCATAACACGGGTAGGCCACCTTCAAGAGTTCTCTTTGTACTTATGAATGTGATGGGAAAGAATACTTGTAAGTACACAGTTGTTACTGAGTGGAATAACCAGCCTCTTGGGTTTCAGACAGTTGAATAATATTTCAAGACGTTTGGCAAGGATTTTGGTTTTAGTGTTGGATGGATGAGTCCCTGGAGGCCAAACGTAAAGCCGTCAAGGTACAACCTACGTCTTGAAAAACTCTTTCAACACCTTCATGAGATGTAACTCTTGCCTGCTGTTTTTATTGTGTGCGATACATTATAATCTGGAGGATTATATGTCGGAGAAAAATTTTTTGAAATGAAGGCTTTGACGATCTTTTCTCAGGAATTTCATTCATACACATATATGGTAAGGTGTTTTTCTCTCGCATCGGATTTTCGTTGTATATAACATGGACTCTCAGTTAGATATGTTTGTCTGTATTTTTTCTATCTATCGCTCGACCCATATGTTTATCAACAGATAATTTAGTTGCCACATTTTAGAATTGTGTAGGTCCTCCTGTTTTAAGAGTTTAACGTCCTCTATGATAGTATTATCGAAGAAAACGTTTACTTTTAGAGATGGGTAACTAGATTAATATACAGAACCTTCAATGGTAGTGAAGACTAGGGACTTCCGTGTATCTTGTATTGAGTTCTTGCGGTAAATTAAGTATATAATCAAAACAGTAAATAAACTTGGGGCGTATACTTACCATGTCGGATGACTTGAAATGGACTGGCCACCGTAATGAGATCCAAGCTAGTTCTACTGACGAGACTCTTGACAGGTCTGCAGGCCCGAGGGCCCATCTCTCCATCGTGGTGTATGGCTGCTGCGTGTGGAACTCGCTCACACACACACACACACACACACACACACACATTGTTACGTAAAAAAGATCTAGAGGAGATCCAGCCACGAGCTGCCATACGTACTGAACTCCTCCAGACTCACTCCAGACCAGAAGGCAACTCCTGCTGGCAACCACGTCCTTCAGAATCCAGCGTGAACATGTGGCCATCCCTCCTTCAGCCTTCGTAAAGCCTAGATTAATCAATACAGAAGGGAAGCTGACCCATCTGTGCCAACACAGAAAAGTCCAGTGACTTTTGAATGCATACGCATTTTCATTCTACCCCAAGGACATTGTGGTTGTGGATTCAGCTGCCACTCTCTGCAGTGACTGCCACAACTCCCTAAAGCTTTCCAAGACTCTGCACTCCACATCACCTTCAGCCTCCAGCCAGCCTAACCATCCAGTAAAGAAGTCTTCAAGTGCCCTGTAAATAGTCTTCATGTTGAGTACAATTGGTTCATTGGAGCAGCTTCATGTTTATGCAATACACGGCGCCTGATACGCCGCTGTGCCAGTACAGCTTATTCCAGCTTTTTGGCATTTTTACACAGAAGATTCTAATTTCCCTCTCCCCCTTGAGTCTGGCAAGTCTTTCAAATATATATACTGAATCAGTATTTAGTGTATGTAGTTTGTATTTCCGAATGCTTGCTCTGGGTTATACCGGGAATGGAAAGACACCTTTGGCTGGATGGTATCATCTTTAGAAGTGGGGTCCTTTATTTCCCTGCTACTGATTGTAGAGCTGTAAAGTTGTAGAAGCTCCATAGAAGGTGTCCTGGGGTTGTATGATAGAGAAATGAAAGAAGTGATACGAATAAAGCGAATACTAGGGAAACGGTTTCTTTTCCTCTCAGTTGTGTAGTTGGCAGTAAAGGGAAGAAGTGACTGGACAGATAAAATGTTACTGTTTAGAAATAGAAAGAAAATACAGAACATGCAGGTGTATGGTGTAGGGTTTCACTACGATTTATGCAGTGATGTTTTTTGTTGGTTTAGGAAAGGACATTATTTATACTAAGCGAAGCATTGTCTGTTGTGAACATTGACGCATGGCTGGAACCTCTTTGTGATTTGAGGCTCGGTGGGAACTATGTACCATGTCTGTAGTACCGTCCAGGTCTTGATGTGTTTTGTCAATGTTGTATTCCAGTTTCTGCAGACTTGTTGTACTGCTTCTCTTAAGCAAGTGACAGATGGTTTGATCTTTGATCGTTCATGTTGTTCTTCGGTGTTTTCGATGTAGTCGCACTGGGGGCTCTTGTGTTGACAGCATTGATATTATTGTTAATCTTTCTCTTAAAGGATTTTATTAGGTCTATCTTGATGCGCTCGATCCTCCCCATGCAGTCGTCTTTATCAGCACTGACGAAAAAGGAATTATATGCACGTCTCACTACGATATTTGTGTTGCTTCTGAGTTTCTTGGCCGAATTAGAAAGACTAAGGATGTTGTCAACACAAGGACGGATGGACTCCACTTCTTGAGAGTCATCACCTTATGCAACTGGTAACGTCATCAAGACCTATCAACGTAACACTCCACACTGACCAATCACATCACAGATGCCCACACCGACATACCAGCTCGTCGTTCAGTGGGTTGGACTCACACGCACCCTCCAACTTCCGCCTGCATTATACAAAGGACTTTTTGGCGATGCGTAAGACTAAATCACCTACAGAAGTGCTGGCTTCCCTTGATGCTGAGAACCTTTTGACTAATGTACCTATGGGTACTGTAATCAACGTCATTCTCGACGTTCGAGAGACACAGCCTAAACTCTCTAAAACTCTTCAGGTTCATCCTCGAGATGTTTCGTGCTCGTAACATTGAAGCATCTTAAGCAAGGCCCAGATAGCATCCCATAATGCCAGATGAAAGGAGTAGCAAAGGGATCTCCCTTACTGAGTTCTGTCTTCAAGCTACTCTCTATGTTACATTGAAAACCTGATTTATCATGACAGTCATCCATGTCCCACCATTCACTGCCGCTGTGTGGATTCTTTGGCTCGATGTAAGGATACAAGGACACTCACACAAGGCCAGGGGAGAGAAGCCAGGACTCAAGTAAACACATAAGATTAGCTGTGAGGACAGAATCCTCTTCCCTGACTTTAACATCAGTCGTGGAGACAACACTTTTTCCACTCAAGTTTACAGACAGCAATGTGATGTTGGCCGGCGCCTGAATGCGGCCAGTTAATGTCCTTTGAATGTTATAAGGTCCTTCATTAGTGTAGTTCTTAAGAACAGCTGAAGCAAGGAAACCTTCCTCCAGGAACTTCAGTCATTACCACACATGCTGGTTAACACAGAGTACACCCAACACCGAAGTAGAAGCCGAGATAAAGAAGATATATCCTTCACAACTTTCTCCCTCCACATCCATGTTGACTGTTGACACTTTACAGTCAGTGTGCGCTGTCGCATCCAAATGTCTCCTGCCGTAAAATGCTGATGATCGGACACAGCGCATCTTCCCATCATCAGTAAGAACGTCGCACGCTTCACTAGTGGTGACATGTGTTCTGGGCAGCTCCTGTGTTTAACCACAAACTCATCACCCATGGCCGACTGGCTGGCTCACCTCGCCTCCTCAGTGGCACCCAGTAACCTTAGTGGCTTCCTGGTAATGACTCCTTACATGTAGAGATTCCCTCAGACGTAACCCGCTACTGTGAGAGGCTATTAACGCTGATCCCTTCTCATCTCCCCTCCTCAGGAAACCATAATTCCCACCAGAGTGCCACCTGCATTTGCACAGAAACCCATTAATGTTTCCGGGAGTTAGGATCCGTCGCTTGGGAACACAGCCTACGCGGGTTAAGGCGTGGGATCCATCCATACTGACCAGAAATGGGTTGAGACAGAGACTTGTGAATCCTTCTACCCTGATGAGGCTCCTGCAGCACTCAGAAAGCTGGCCACGTCCACCAGGTGGGAACATAGGTCAGAGAAAGTTGTGATGATGTGTGTGCGTCTATGTGCCAGGCCTTCCTCTCCTTACATGGTGTGTGGATGGTTATTCTTGGAATACTTAATAATTATTTCAGTTAACAGTTTGTTACATTTAGAATGGCCTAAGGATATATTCACATTACAGTCGAATGTGCCAGAGATCAAACATGATTCAATTACATTTCTTTCACTGAAACGATTTAATTTAGCCATGGTCTTAGCTCCTTCCCAGCCGATATGGTGATCAAAGGTAGCTTTATGTTGAAATAAGCCGTTGCTCTGTTGGGATATCCTAACACTAAACTTATGTGAGATCCTAGTCTCCAAATCTTTCCCTGATTGTCCATTATAAAATTGGTTACAGTCTTTACATGGGACTTTATAAACAACACCTGCATTATTTGATGGGCTATTTTTGATGAGGGCTTTCTTGACGGTGTTGTCATATTTGAATACTACTTGTGCATTAGTTTTTTGATTTCTACAACCTGATTTCCTGAATCAGGTTAACGTTTGTGTTGTCTTAGGTATTTAGCCCTGTTTATTCCTGTTTGACGCACACCTTAAGAATCTAAGTACTTGTTGCTATTGCTACATTTGTGTTTAAGGAATTATGGGTAAAAAGTGGGTCATATAATCATATTTGTCTATGTTTAGATATTGCGTTACGTCTAGTTTTATGTTTGAAATATGGTGACCCAATGTACTACGAGCTGTGATACCGAAGCAAGCGTACTAGGAACCCAAATTACTTAGAAAAAGTACTTAATTCACTGTGTAGCGCTGCCGGTGCCTGACTTACATGATATGGAAGTGTTGGAAATCCGTAATTCATGAAAATTGTCGACAAAAATATATCATACAACGAAAATCTGTTGCTTAGAACGAAGGATATCACAACAATTCATAATTAATAGAATACTAGACACGACAAAGAAGATGAAATATCTTAACCTACATCGTCAACGGTTGGGAAGATAAAGTCGCTACGGTATAGATGGTACGGGACTGGCCAACGGGTTGGCGTCGCAGAAGATCCCATTCTCTGGGCCAGCCATCTGGGGGGGGGGGTCAGATTCCGTCTTCTCCCTGGCTGCTCCCACACAACTGACCGTTTTCTGTGGGTCTGGTGTGCCTCCATCATTTCGCCACACCAGTTATTTCTCCCGCCTGAGTTCATTCCCACGGTGCAGTGATGCCGAGTCCATGGCTCGCCGAGGGAGGGAGGGACCTTCTGCCGAGCACCCGAGAGACAAGCGCAGAACCCCGTCTGCCGCTCACGTAGTCACATTACACGATCGAACGCTCACTAAAATCATCGTTACGTTCGATCTCCTGTGGCAGTAATCTTCCAGGTGCATATGTACCTCTAGAACATGGAGTGTTAGTCTTGAAACTTTGATTGACGAGTCTGGTCTGCGAACGAGGAAAAACAAGAGTCACTGCTTGAAAGAAAAATCGTTGATCTCATCCATCCGGAACTGGTTTTTTTTGTAGGCTGTAGGGGAGGTTTTGATATGAACAGCGAATCCCAGATAACTATGCAGTCCATGTTGCCTCTTCTCATACATAGTTATGCGTCCATGTTGCCTCTTCTCATACATAGTTATGCGTCCATGTTGCCTCTTCTCATACATAGAGTTAGTACAGGTAAATAATGCTAAGATTGCCGTTTTGAAAAGTGAAATCAAACATGTTCGGTAGGTGAACTGTGTGACCGTATGTACCAAAGCCAGCAACCTGCAGCCTTGAGTGGTCCCTCAGTCAGGGACCTACTGCCTCAGGGACAGTCCCTGGCTGATATATGTCATGATCTACTCATAATAGACAAGTCATTTGGGTATCATTCTCGTGCCACATCCAGACATTGGTGGATGTTGTTAACTCGTGTATTATAGACTCCAATATATCTACGCAACTACACAGCGTGCCCTGCGAGAGACGAAGTCCTCTGGACATAATGTTTGGCCTCCTCCTGGTCCTGTTACGAGGTATGTCGCCCCTTGGGCGTGATAGATCCAATAGAACAAAAAATAACCAGTTTTCTGGATGGGTCTGCAGTCATGCCAGTCACCTGGGCCACAGCCATGACTGACACCTGTTGCATCTCGTCCAACACTTGACTGATGGCCAACTTTTTTTTAATCAGTTTAAAAATTTACCGTTGGCAGCCTTTTTATTCCTTCAACGCAGGCAGCCTCGACCACACTGGCTGACCATCCCTCAGCGCCAACCTCGACCATACTGGCTGAACGTCGCCCAGCGCCAACCTCGACCACACTGGCTGACCGTCCCTCAGTGCCAACCTCGACCACACTGGCTGACCGTCACCCAGAACCAACCCCGACCACACTGGCTGACCTTCGCCCAGGGCCAGCCTCGACCATATTAGCTGACCGTTGCCCAGCGCCAACCTCGACCACACTGGCTGACCGTCGCCCAGGGCCAGCCTCGACCATACTAGCTGACCGTTGCCCAGCGCCAACCTCGACCACACTGGCTGACCGTCGCCCAGGGGAAACCTCGACCACACTGGCTGACCGTCCCTCAGCGCCATCCCTGTACCTCTCGCAGAACTGTTCACTGTCTACGTTTCAGTGTTTTAGAAGCTTAAACATTGTCATCAGATCACCCCTCACTTTTTTTCTTCCATGGTTAGCACATTCATGGACTCTAGCCTTTTCCTGTAACTAAGCTATTTTCATCATGACACCTTCTTTGTTGCCCTCCTTTGGCCCTAAAATGCTACTTAGGTGCCGTAACCAAACTTGAAAGTCATTTTCTAGCTTAGTCTTATGAGTGATTTGAACAGCTTGCTGACCTTTTCTTTAAGCATGAACGTGTGAGCAGTTGTGATGATGTATAGCAGACAGTTGGTCTCCGTAATGTTTGGGACGATGTCTACCCCCAAGTGTTTCTCACACACACACACACACACACACACACACACACACACACACACACACACACACACACACACACACACACACAGATTCCTGCAGCTGATTTCTTGCGAGATAATCACATCGGGGCTTTCTTTCGATGTAATCCATCTTCGTTACATTTCCTTGGGTTGAACGTCATCACCCATGTATTCTCAGACCAACTTTGGTGTCTGTCATGATCTTGTAATATGATTCAATCCTGTACGCTTTTCACTTTCCTCATGACTTATGCATCGCCTGCAAACATATTAAGGAACGAGTCCAGACCCGTAGGCAAGTCATCGACATAGATCAAGAGGAGCAGTGGTCCCAGAACAGAATCCTGCGGCACTCCGCTAGTGAAATTTCATCAGGACCCTCAGCCTTGTATGGGTCAAGACACTATAATGTTGTGTTTATGTCTTCTCTAGTTTTTCAGTGCCTTCTGGTACCTCCTCGCTAGTCCGTCTGACAGATACTGGGGCTGTAGTGTTTTCCACTGAGAAGGCATTTGATCTTATCATTATGCTCGTCATTTCCCCTTAACCTCATCCTTTATGAATCTTCATTCTGATATCCTTAGCCTGTGTAGCTACTCCTTACCTGACAATCTACTCCAAGGATAAGAACTGGAAAAGTTTTGGATTGTCTCTTGTCTCTTCCTCAGTATTATTTCCAGTGTTTCTTTCGTTCCTCCTTTCTTATCTTCACCTCACCATGATCCAGTCATTGAAAGTCCTGACAAACCAATAAACAACACAGTCGCCCCCCTTTTTCGTAAGAAAATCAAGTGCACCCCCATTCACCACTCCAGCCGCCTCGCCACATTTCATATTACAGAACCTTCACCACCAATTCTAGCTTCACTACACCACTTTCCGTGACTCTCTCACTTCGCACACCAGCCCGACCCAAACACCCTACATCTGCCACCCTACCATCATACACATTCAACAGTCCTTTCAAAATACTCCATCTCCTCCTCACTCCATCACTGCCTGTGACCACGCCTCTTTCACTGATGTTCTCATTTGTTCTCTTGCTCTTGCCTGTGACCACACCTCTTTCACTGATGTTCTCATTTGTTCTCTTGTTCTTGCCTGTGACCACACCTCTATCACTGATGTTCTCATTTGTTCTCTTGTTCTTGTCACACGAACCTCCTTTCCAAATTTTGTTTATTCTCTCTGAAGTTTACGTATATACAAAGTACGTGATTTACACTCGTGTTACCTAGAGTATTAACCATGTCTTTACTCCTATGTACACACGCTCACACCCAAGCCTAAGCCCATTTATCTACGAGCCCCGCGGGGAGGATGAACACATGGGTTGGGTGTGGGCCGACTACCACGCTCAGGATTTGAACGGATGCGGTCCCCAACCGCTGGCTGGCTCGTGCTGATTCCTGGTCAGTAACGCT
Organism: Panulirus ornatus; assembly: GCF_036320965.1. Taxonomy (NCBI): domain Eukaryota; kingdom Metazoa; phylum Arthropoda; class Malacostraca; order Decapoda; family Palinuridae; genus Panulirus; species Panulirus ornatus. The sequence continues at coordinate 53,720,649 of NC_092242.1, forward strand.
AACCACCACACCTCGGAGGCCCGTGTGTGTGTGTGTGTGTGTGTGTGTGTCTGTGTAGTACTCACGTCACCATAATACACATGGTCACAGTGTACAACATTGTTCCCGTGGAAGGCTTTGTCAACACAGGAACATAAGGGCGTAGCGCAGGAGACGGTGTGTTCTGTTGCACTTTCGGCAGGCGCCGGTAATTATTGTTGGCTGAGACGTTATTATACTTTTACTGTTAAAAAGAGGCATTCCTCACGTACGTTCATGATAGAGGCACACGAACTGGTGCAAGTATACGTTATAGATAGATAGAGGCACACGAACTAGTGCAAGTATACGTTATAGATACAGCTGGGAGAGAAACATGAAGCTGTTCAGTTTATATCCAAATGTCACATTTTCTCCAGATTCACACATTTGTAAGGGTGTGGAGAAGGGAGGCAGGGTAACTCCTGCCACTTTACACGTTAACATGAAAGGCAGCAGACAGGAGGCGTCGTCATGTGATGCAACATTCGCCCAAGCTGCTGGCCTCCTCCCCCAGGCCACCGTTCGTCTAATGGAACACCGACAGAAGCATCCGATAGCATTATTGTCCCCCCTCACCCCTCACCCCCTTGCCAACCCGACCCCCCTCCTTCCCCTCCTCCCAACACCCGCCTTCCACCGTCCGCACTTTATTGATTTTCATAAGTCCTTTTTTTTTCTTTTTCATATATTCTCTTTTTACCTCGCGGGATCATTTCAAATCTCCCGCCAAAACTGTGCCCGGCCCTCCCCGCCATCACTTTATCATTACACACAATGGCGGGAAATGATCCAATTATACGGTGAGGGAATCCTTTTGTCCCATAGTACGCGCCTGTTACACCGACCGTTTTAAAGGGCTGGCTCCTAGCTACTCTTTATATACGGGTCCCTCCTCCTCCTCCCTTGCTAACAGGATGTGGTGCATCGGGGATAGCTTCCGTTGTTGACAGATTGTGGTAGGTAATGGCGTCCGTTGCTAACAGTCAACACACCTTGTACCGTTGACAACAGTAGGGGTATGCTGTTTGGGTCATGGTGTGTTGCTCCCCGTTGGCAACAGTGCTCCCTCCGCTCTGAACAGGGATACATGTTCTTTCTGTTCGACACAGTGGTATTCTCCGTTATTAACAGAGAGACACAAGCTCTGTCTCCGTTAGTAGGTATATGACAATGGGAAGTAGGTGCTACAACAGATACTGAATTTCTACAGCTTCAAGCTGACGTAAACATACTAACAGATAGGGTCAACAGGTGGCAAAGGAATGGAAATGAATATACAGTGTAACGCATCGGCCATAAGAACGAAGACACACACACACACACACACACACACACACACACACACAGTAGTATGAACTCTCCCAACTTACGTAAGGTCATTGAGAAAAAAGGACTTGGATGCAGTTACTTCACTGGTGCCTTTATTTCACAAACCTGAAGCAGTGAGAAAAGGCTCGTAGACTATATTCATCCTGCTTCTGTCTTTACCGTTGACTGGTGCGTCTCCACCTTGAATATTGTGTACAGATTTGGTCACCGTACTTGAAGGAGGACAGCCAGGATAGTAGGATAGTAAGGGTATAGTGCGAGCCTCTAAGATTTACTCCCCAGAACCGAAAAAACAACTGTCTGTCTGTCTGTCTGTCTGTCTGTCTGTCTGTCTGTCTGTCTGTCTGTCTGTCTGTCTGTCTGTCTGTCTGTCTGTCTGTCTGTCTGTCTGTCTGTCTGTCTGTCTGTCTGTCTGTCTGTCTGTCTGTCTGTCTGTCTGTCTGTCTGTCTGTCTGTCTGTCTGTCTGTCTGTCTGTCTGTCTGTCTGTCTGTCTGTCTGTCTGTCTGTCTGTCTGTCTGTCTGTCTGTCTGTCTGTCTGTCTGTCTGTCTGTCTGTCTGTCTGTCTGTCTGTCTGTCTGTCTGTCTGTCTGTCTGTCTGTCTGTCTGTCTGTCTGTCTGTCTGTCTGTCTGTCTGTCTGTCTGTCTGTCTGTCTGTCTGTCTGTCTGTCTGTCTGTCTGTCTGTCTGTCTGTCTGTCTGTCTGTCTGTCTGTCTGTCTGTCTGTCTGTCTGTCTGTCTGTCTGTCTGTCTGTCTGTCTGTCTGTCTGTCTGTCTGTCTGTCTGTCTGTCTGTCTGTCTGTCTGTCTGTCTGTCTGTCTGTCTGTCTGTCTGTCTGTCTGTCTGTCTGTCTGTCTGTCTGTCTGTCTGTCTGTCTGTCTGTCTGTCTGTCTGTCTGTCTGTCTGTCTGTCTGTCTGTCTGTCTGTCTGTCTGTCTGTCTGTCTGTCTGTCTGTCTGTCTGTCTGTCTGTCTGTCTGTCTGTCTGTCTGTCTGTCTGTCTGTCTGTCTGTCTGTCTGTCTGTCTGTCTGTCTGTCTGTCTGTCTGTCTGTCTGTCTGTCTGTCTGTCTGTCTGTCTGTCTGTCTGTCTGTCTGTCTGTCTGTCTGTCTGTCTGTCTGTCTGTCTGTCTGTCTGTCTGTCTGTCTGTCTGTCTGTCTGTCTGTCTGTCTGTCTGTCTGTCTGTCTGTCTGTCTGTCTGTCTGTCTGTCTGTCTGTCTGTCTGTCTGTCTGTCTGTCTGTCTGTCTGTCTGTCTGTCTGTCTGTCTGTCTGTCTGTCTGTCTGTCTGTCTGTCTGTCTGTCTGTCTGTCTGTCTGTCTGTCTGTCTGTCTGTCTGTCTGTCTGTCTGTCTGTCTGTCTGTCTGTCTGTCTGTCTGTCTGTCTGTCTGTCTGTCTGTCTGTCTGTCTGTCTGTCTGTCTGTCTGTCTGTCTGTCTGTCTGTCTGTCTGTCTGTCTGTCTGTCTGTCTGTCTGTCTGTCTGTCTGTCTGTCTGTCTGTCTGTCTGTCTGTCTGTCTGTCTGTCTGTCTGTCTGTCTGTCTGTCTGTCTGTCTGTCTGTCTGTCTGTCTGTCTGTCTGTCTGTCTGTCTGTCTGTCTGTCTGTCTGTCTGTCTGTCTGTCTGTCTGTCTGTCTGTCTGTCTGTCTGTCTGTCTGTCTGTCTGTCTGTCTGTCTGTCTGTCTGTCTGTCTGTCTGTCTGTCTGTCTGTCTGTCTGTCTGTCTGTCTGTCTGTCTGTCTGTCTGTCTGTCTGTCTGTCTGTCTGTCTGTCTGTCTGTCTGTCTGTCTGTCTGTCTGTCTGTCTGTCTGTCTGTCTGTCTGTCTGTCTGTCTGTCTGTCTGTCTGTCTGTCTGTCTGTCTGTCTGTCTGTCTGTCTGTCTGTCTGTCTGTCTGTCTGTCTGTCTGTCTGTCTGTCTGTCTGTCTGTCTGTCTGTCTGTCTGTCTGTCTGTCTGTCTGTCTGTCTGTCTGTCTGTCTGTCTGTCTGTCTGTCTGTCTGTCTGTCTGTCTGTCTGTCTGTCTGTCTGTCTGTCTGTCTGTCTGTCTGTCTGTCTGTCTGTCTGTCTGTCTGTCTGTCTGTCTGTCTGTCTGTCTGTCTGTCTGTCTGTCTGTCTGTCTGTCTGTCTGTCTGTCTGTCTGTCTGTCTGTCTGTCTGTCTGTCTGTCTGTCTGTCTGTCTGTCTGTCTGTCTGTCTGTCTGTCTGTCTGTCTGTCTGTCTGTCTGTCTGTCTGTCTGTCTGTCTGTCTGTCTGTCTGTCTGTCTGTCTGTCTGTCTGTCTGTCTGTCTGTCTGTCTGTCTGTCTGTCTGTCTGTCTGTCTGTCTGTCTGTCTGTCTGTCTGTCTGTCTGTCTGTCTGTCTGTCTGTCTGTCTGTCTGTCTGTCTGTCTGTCTGTCTGTCTGTCTGTCTGTCTGTCTGTCTGTCTGTCTGTCTGTCTGTCTGTCTGTCTGTCTGTCTGTCTGTCTGTCTGTCTGTCTGTCTGTCTGTCTGTCTGTCTGTCTGTCTGTCTGTCTGTCTGTCTGTCTGTCTGTCTGTCTGTCTGTCTGTCTGTCTGTCTGTCTGTCTGTCTGTCTGTCTGTCTGTCTGTCTGTCTGTCTGTCTGTCTGTCTGTCTGTCTGTCTGTCTGTCTGTCTGTCTGTCTGTCTGTCTGTCTGTCTGTCTGTCTGTCTGTCTGTCTGTCTGTCTGTCTGTCTGTCTGTCTGTCTGTCTGTCTGTCTGTCTGTCTGTCTGTCTGTCTGTCTGTCTGTCTGTCTGTCTGTCTGTCTGTCTGTCTGTCTGTCTGTCTGTCTGTCTGTCTGTCTGTCTGTCTGTCTGTCTGTCTGTCTGTCTGTCTGTCTGTCTGTCTGTCTGTCTGTCTGTCTGTCTGTCTGTCTGTCTGTCTGTCTGTCTGTCTGTCTGTCTGTCTGTCTGTCTGTCTGTCTGTCTGTCTGTCTGTCTGTCTGTCTGTCTGTCTGTCTGTCTGTCTGTCTGTCTGTCTGTCTGTCTGTCTGTCTGTCTGTCTGTCTGTCTGTCTGTCTGCAAAAGAGGACCTCCTCCTCCCTGAGGATCTGCTAACTTGACCCGTGAACTTTCCTCCCCTGACCCACCATGACCTGTACACCAATCATGGCCACTCTGGTCACCCTGCAGTTGACCTCATGACCTCTACATCAATCATGGTCATTCTGGTCATCACGCAGCTGACCTCACTCGATCCCAGGGTCATTAAGCCTCGAAAAGTCAAGTTATAACTACCATTCGAAAAATCTTGAATACCAACAGGTGTTGAAGATGTGTGTGTGTGTGTGTGTGTGTGTGTGTGTGTGTGTGTGTGTGTATGTGTGTGTGTGTGTGCCGGGAGGGAGGGGGGGAGGGAAGAGGAGGGGAGGAGTGAGAGGTTGTGGTGGGGAGGGGAGTGGAGGAGGGCAAGGGTTGTCTCACAACACGTGACGTCACCAATTTGTCACGCGCTAATATTGACAAAAGGGATAACTTTTTAGTGCCACAGCGGGTGGGGTGAGGGTGAGGGAGGAGGCAAGATGGGAGGGAGGAAAGATGGGAAGGAATATGAGAGAGGGAAGATGGGAAGGATGGGAGGAAAGGGGGTGGGGAGGGTAGTATAAGAGGGATGGGGAGATGGGCAACTGGAGATGAAGGGAGAGGGAGAGATGGGGGAAATGAGAAGCTGCGTGAGGGTGAGAAGAGAGTGAGAGATGGGGAGATGAATGAGAGAGAAGGAGATGAATGAGAGAGAGAGAGAGAGAGAGAGAGAGAGAGAGAGAGAGAGAGAGGGAGAGCAACAAGGTACGAGATGTTGGGAGGGAACACACACGACTGGAAGCCACATCATATGCTGTATGAACAACAGTATGAAGAACATGAACAACAGTACGAAGAACATTGTGATCAACATGATGAACAACAGTACGAAGAACATTATGATCAACATGATGAACAACAGTACGAAGAACATGATCAACAGTATGAAGAACATGATGAACAACAGTATGAAGAACAACAATATGAAGAACATGATGAACAACAGTACGAAGAACATTATGATCAACAGTATGAACATGATGAACAACAGTACGAAGAACATTATGAACGACAGTATGAAGAACATGATGAACAACAGTACGAAGAACATGATCAACAGTATGAAGAACATGAACAGCAGTATGAACATTATGAACAACAGTATGAAGAACATGATGAACAACAGAACGAAGAACATTATCATCAACAGTATGAACATGATTAACAACAGTACGAAGATCATTATGTACAACAGTATGAACATGAACAACAGTACGAAGAACATTATGATCAACAGTACGAAGAACATTATGAACAACATTATGAACAACAGTATGAAGAACATGAACAACAGTATGAAGAACATGAACAGAAATAAGAACATTATGAACGACAGTATGAAGAACATATGAACAACAGTACGAAGAACATTATGATCAACAGTATGAAGAACATGATGAACAACAGTACGAATAACATTATGAACAACAGTATGAAGAACATGATGAACAACAGTACGAAGAACATTATGAACAACAGTATGAAGAACATGAACAGAAATAAGAACATTATGAACAACAGTATGAAGAACATGAACAGCAGTACGAAGAACATAATGGTCAACAGTATGAACATGATGAACAACAGTACGAATAACATTATGAACAACAGTATGAAGAACATGTGAACAACAGTACGAAGAACATTATGAACAACAGTATGAAGAACATGAACAGAAATAGGAACATTATGAACAACAGTATGAAAGAACTATGAACAGCAGTACAAAGAACATAATTGTCAACAGTATGAACATGATAAACAACAGTACGAATAACATTATGAACAACAGTATGAGGAACATGAACAGCAGTACGAAGAACATAATGGTCAACAGTAAGAACATGATGAACAACAGAACGAATAACATTATGATCAACAGTATGAAGAACATGATGAACAACAGTACGAATAACTATGATCAACAATATGAAGAACATGATGAACAACAGTACGAAGAACATTATGATCAACAATATGAAGAACATGATCGACATGACGAAGAACATGATCAACAGTTCGAAGAACATTATGAACAATAGCACGAAGAACATTATGAACAACAGTATGAAGAACATGATGAACAACAGCACGAAGAACAGTATGAACAACATGATGAACAACAGTACGAAGAACATTATGATCAACAGTATGAAGAACATGATGAACAACTACGAAGAACATTATGATCAACAGTATGAACATGATGAACAACAGTGCGAAGAACATTATGAACAACAGTATGAAGAACATGATGAACAACAGTACGAAGAACATTATGAACGCAGTGTGAAGAACTTGGTGAACTTAAGTTTGAAGTACGTCATTAACAACAGTATGACCAAAAATATAAACACCAGCATGACTAACATTATGGAGAACAGGATGAAGAACATAATGAACGATAACATGAACACCAGTATGAGGAACATTATGAACACCTGTATGAAGAAAATTATGAGGAGTGTAATGAACAACATCATGAACATTGTGAACAAAATATGAACACTGAGAAGAGCAGTAGAAGCAGTAACATAACCAAGAGAACATAATGAAAAACATGAAGAACAGAAGCAAGTGTGAGGAACGTATGAATAACACCATGAAAAAGATCATGAAAAACAGAATGAAGAACGTGATGAACAATAGTATTTATCATGAAGACCATTATGTAGAGTGAACATTGTTATCACCAGGAATATGAACATTATGGAGACAGATAGTATGAAGAACATTATGGCCATCAGTGTAAAGAACATTATGCACAACTGTAAAGAACAGTGTGAACAACAGTATAAAGAACATTCTGAACAACGGTGTAAAGAACATTGTGTGCAACGGTGTGAAGAACATTATATGAGTATTTGTACAAAAGATGTTATGACATTTTATGAACATATGCATAGAAGATAATATATCTCATGATATGAAGAACATTATGAATAACAGTAAGAAGAACTTTATGAGCAATAGCGTGAAGAACATGAGAAAGAATACGGAGACGAGTATGAGTAACAGTATGAGGCATCAGTGTGTCGACAATCATGTACAGAATTGTGAACCACACGGTTATAGCATCGTCCACTGTGAAAACACTTTTGATCTTGTTATTTGATCACACCTCATTACTTCATCCTCAGCAACTCTGCCTGCTGAATCCTTTAGCCTGCTTACCTGCTTTTTAGCTGAGACGATTTACTCCCGGGTGTCGTAAAAGGTGAGTTAAGAGGGGCGTGTAGCGGGTGGCTGGAAATCCTCCCCTCCTGTATTAGTTTTCAAAGGAAGGAACAGAACAAGGAGCCATGTGAGGAATCCCCCCCCCCCCCCCCCCGAGGATCTGTTATCTGTTCTTGACGCTACCTCGCTCACGCGGGAAATGACATGCATGTATGAAAGAAAAAAAAATGCATATGGAAATGTTTTGGAATATCTTCTGCCATGTCCTCAATATGTTTTTTTTTTTTTTCAGTTTCTGTGTTCTTCGTTTTTCTACCCAGTTATATTCATTTCCTGCTGTTTTATGAACGCTGCTTGACTTAAGGGCACACACACACACACACACACACACACACACATACACACACACACACACACACACATATATATATATATATATATATATATATATATATATATATATATATATATATATATCACCTCCCCATTTGCGCCCTTCACTGAAGTTCCCATTTGCTCCCTTGTCTTACGCACTTTATTTAACAAGTAGTGGTGATGTGAGGAGATGGAGTGAGTATTTTGAAGGTTTGTTGAATGTGTTTGATGATAGAGTGGCAGATATAGGGTGTTTTGGTCGAGGTGGTGTGCAAAGTGCGAGGGTTAGGGAAAATGAGTTGGTAAACAGAGAAGAGGTAGTAAAAGCTTTGCGGAAGATGAAAGCCGGCAAGGCAGCAGGTTTGGATGGTATTGCAGTGGAATTTATTAAAAAAGGGGATGACTGTATTGTTGACTGGTTGGTAAGGTTATTTAATGTATGTATGACTCATGGTGAGGTGCCTGAGGATTGGCGGAATGCGTGCATAGTGCCATTGTACAAAGGCAAAGGGGATAAGAGTGAGTGCTCAAATTACAGAGGTATAAGTTTGTTGAGTATTCCTGGTAAATTATATGGGAGGGTATTGATTGAGAGGGTGAAGGCATGTACAGAGCATCAGATTGGTGAAGAGCAGTGTGGTTTCAGAAGTGGTAGAGGATGTGTGGATCAGGTGTTTGCTTTGAAGAATGTATGTGAGAAATACTTAGAAAAGCAAATGGATTTGTATGTAGCATTTATGGATCTGGAGAAGGCATATGATAGAGTTGATAGAGATGCTCTGTGGAAGGTATTAAGAATATATGGTGTGGGAGGCAAGTTGTTAAAAGCAGTGAAAAGTTTTTATCGAGGATGTAAGGCATGTGTACGTGTAGGAAGAGAGGAAAGTGATTGGTTCTCAGTGAATGTAGGTTTGCGGCAGGGGTGTGTGATGTCTCCATGGTTGTTTAATTTGTTTATGGATGGAGTTGTTAGGGAGGTGAATGCAAGAGTTTTGGAAAGAGGGGCAAGTATGAAGTCTGTTGGGGATGAAAGAGCTTGGGAAGTGAGTCAGTTGTTGTTCGCTGATGATACAGCGCTGGTGGCTGATTCATGTGAGAAACTGCAGAAGCTGGTGACTGAGTTTGGTAAAGTGTGTGAAAGAAGAAAGTTAAGAGTAAATGTGAATAAGAGCAAGGTTATTAGGTACAGTAGGGTTGAGGGTCAAGTCAATTGGGAGGTGAGTTTGAATGGAGAAAAACTGGAGGAAGTGAAGTATTTTAGATATCTGGGAGTGGATCTGGCAGCGGATGGAACCATGGAAGCGGAAGTGGATCATAGGGTGGGGGAGGGGGCGAAAATTCTGGGAGCCTTGAAGAATGTGTGGAAGTCGAGAACATTATCTCGGAAAGCAAAAATGGGTATGTTTGAAGGAATAGTGGTTCCAACAATGTTGTATGGTTGCGAGGCGTGGACTATGGATAGAGTTGTGCGCAGCAGGATGGATGTGCTGGAAATGAGATGTTTGAGGACAATGTGTGGTGTGAGGTGGTTTGATCGAGTAAGTAACGTAAGGGTAAGAGAAATGTGTGGAAATAAAAAGAGCGTGGTTGAGAGAGCAGAAGAGGGTGTTTTGAAATGATTTGGTCACATGGAGAGAATGAGTGAGGAAAGATTGACCAAGAGGATATATGTGTCGGAGGTGGAGGGAACGAGGAGAAGAGGGAGACCAAATTGGAGGTGGAAAGATGGAGTGAAAAAGATTTTGTGTGATCGGGGCCTGAACATGCAGGAGGGTGAAAGGAGGGCAAAGAATAGAGTGAATTGGAGCGATGTGGTATACCGGGGTTGACGTGCTGTCAGTGGATTGAATCAAGCCATGTGTATGGGGGTGGGTTGGGCCATTTCTTTCGTCTGTTTCCTTGCGCTACCTCGCAAACGCGGGAGACAGCGAAAAAAAAAAAAAAAAATATATATATATATATATATATATATATATATATATTTTTTTTTTTTTTTTTTCTTTTTTTTTTGCTTTGCCGCTGTCTCCCGCGTTTGCGAGGTAGCGCAAGGAAACAGACGAAAGAAATGGCCCAACCACCCCCATACACATGTACATATCACCATGCACACAATACGCGTAGACACTACCATGTACATATCATCATACACACATACCATGTACATACCACCCTGTATACACCACCATGTACATACCACCCTGTATACACCACCATGTACATACCACCCTGTATACACCACCATGTACATATCATCATACACACATACCATGTACATACCACCCTGTATACACCACCATGTACATATCATCATACACACATACCATGTACATACCACCCTGTATACACCACCATGTACATACCACCCTGTATACACCACCATGTACATACCACCCTGTATACACCACCATGTACATATCATCATACACACATACCATGTACATACCACCCTGTATACACCACCATGTACATACCACCCTGTATACACCACCATGTACATACCACCCTGTATACACCACCATGTACATATCATCATACACACATACCATGTACATACCACCCTGTATACACCACCATGTACATATCATCATACACACATACCATGTACATACCACCCTGTATACACCACCATGTACATATCACCATGCACACAATACGCGTAGACACTACCATGTACATATCATCATACACACATACCATGTACATACCACCCTGTATACACCACCATGTACATATCACCATGCACACAATACGCGTAGACACTACCATGTACATACCACCCTGTATACACCACCATGTACATATCATCATATACACATACCATGTACATACCACCCTGTATACACCACCATGTACATACCACCCTGTATACACCACCATGTACATATCACCATGCACACAATACGCGTAGACACTACCATGTACATATCACCATGCACACAATACGCGTAGACACTACCATGTACATATCATCACATACATATACCATGTACATATCATCATATACACATACCATGTACATACCACCCTGTATACACCACCATGTACATATCACCATGCACACAATACGCGTAGACACTACCATGTACATATCATCATATACACATACCATGTACATACCACCCTGTATACACCACCATGTACATATCACCATGCACACAATACGCGTAGACACTACCATGTACATATCACCATGCACACAATACGCGTAGACACTACCATGTACATATCACCATGCACACAATACGCGTAGACACTACCATGTACATACCACCCTGTATACACCACCATGTACATATCACCATGCACACAATACGCGTAGACACTACCATGTACATATCATCATACACACATACCATGTACATACCACCCTGTATACACCACCATGTACATATCACCATGCACACAATACGCGTAGACACTACCATGTACATATCACCATGCACACAATACGCGTAGACACTACCATGTACATATCACCATGCACACAATACGCGTAGACACTACCATGTACATATCACCATGCACACAATACGCGTAGACACTACCATGTACATATCATCATACACACATACCATGTACATACCACCCTGTATACACCACCATGTACATATCATCATACACACATACCATGTACATACCACCCTGTATACACCACCATGTACATACCACCCTGTATACACCACCATGTACATATCACCATGCACACAATACGCGTAGACACTACCATGTACATATCACCATGCACACAATACGCGTAGACACTACCATGTACGTATCACCATGTACACAATACGCGTAGACACTACCATGTACATACCACCCTGTATACACCACCATGTACATATCACCATGCACACAATACGCGTAGACACTACCATGTACATATCACCATGCACACAATACGCGTAGACACTACCATGTACATACCACCCTGTATACACCACCATGTACATACCACCCTGTATACACCACCATGTACATACCACCCTGTATACACCACCATGTACATATCATCATACACACATACCATGTACATACCACCCTGTATACACCACCATGTACATATCACCATGCACACAATACGCGTAGACACTACCATGTACATATCACCATGCACACAATACGCGTAGACACTACCATGTACATATCACCATGCACACAATACGCGTAGACACTACCATGTACATATCACCATGCACACAATACGCGTAGACACTACCATGTACATATCACCATGCACACAATACGCGTAGACACTACCATGTACATATCACCATGCACACAATACGCGTAGACACTACCATGTACATACCACCCTGTATACACCACCATGTACATATCATCATACACACATACCATGTACATACCACCCTGTATACCCCACCATGTACATACCACCCTGTATACACCACCATGTACATATCACCATGCACACAATACGCGTAGACACTACCATGTACATATCACCATGCACACAATACGCGTAGACACTACCATGTACATACCACCCTGTATACACCACCATGTACATATCACCATGCACACAATACGCGTAGACACTACCATGTACATACCACCCTGTATACACCACCATGTACATATCACCATGCACACAATACGCGTAGACACTACCATGTACGTATCACCATGTACACAATACGCGTAGACATTACCATGTACATATCACCATGCACACCTAGGGATAGACACTACCATGTACATATCATCATACACACATACCATGTACATACCACCCTGTATACCCACCATGTACATCCACCCTGTATACACCCCATGTACATCCCCAGCCAAAATACGCTAGACACTACCATGTACATATCATCATATACACATACCATGTACACATACCATATACACACGACCGTGTACTCGTGATGTACAGTAA